>NC_069144.1:60125700-60339851 GCF_943734635.1 Anopheles cruzii | reverse complement strand
CGACAAGCCGTTACGGGGGACTCCATCCGGGGCCTTATTTTTAACAGCATCATGAAGAAGCATAAAATAAAGTTCTCCTTTCCGATCCCTAATGAGCTGGCGGGGTGTGTGGGCTATGGAACAATAACTATAAAACACTCCTGTGGGCTCCGTTCTCATGACCTCCTGCTGAATTGTTCCCAGGACGTACGTTGAACCGTTCCTTCCCGCTCCGTTTGCCAGAGGTCGGGCGAAAGAAAAGGTCGACCTCGCCGCCGAGGGCCGGGCTGGGAGTTTCCTTTTTCCCAAGAATGAGCCCCCCCCCCCCCATTAGAATGTGTGAACTGCGATGTTCCACATTCCGGTCTAACTAGCGATCGGAAGGGCCGGGCTTCGGGTTCTACGGCGGGGGCATTAAGCCCGAAAATACCCATCCAGAATAGTGAAGTTAATTTAAATTAATTAAAGGTTGGCCGATTTTCTTTCTTAGCGGCGCCCGCGCTCCTTTTTTGCGCACGATAGATGATGCCCCGTCATCCCGTCCCGTTCCGGGCACACAGATCGTTCCGAGAAGGTGGCCGGATAAGGCCGTGGCGGCCCTGTGACCGCCCCTTATTTCCGTTCTGGCACTGATTGCTTCATCATCGTCGTCGTCCATCCAACATCAAACGCATTTCAGTGTTCAGCGTTTGGGCCGGGTGGTTCCCTTGGTGTATTGTTATTCTAATATCTTAATCTTTGGCCCCGGCCAGAACCCGGTTCTAGTTGCTCCCGGGAGGTATGCATTGATTTTGCGATTTGGCGCGGGAAAATCATGAATAAAATTTAAGACTTCCCAGGGCCGGGCCCCGGACTGGGAGATGGATGGCCGGTACGCCTCCTGAAAGCCAAAAGAATGGCCGAATGGGGCGTTCGGCTTTCTGCTATTTTTTCCCCGCCAGGTCCAGGTCCACGACGGAAGGGGTTTTCTAATATTTGACGTCGGATTGCATGAGTTACGACGGTCAACCCGCGCGCGTTGGCTCGAAGCCCAATCGTCCCAACCCGTGGTGCAGATGGTTGGCCTTCGCTGAGTGGTGCCGAACCGAACCGAAAGAAATATTTAATTTGTTCGACATCGACCGCAAACCACAAACACGGGACCCTGCGTCGAATTCTTGGCCCATTCATAATCGGTGCAACGTTTCTTCGCTCAACATCCGCAGCCAACCGGCGGCGACGGCATTCTGATAAAGGGATAGCAAAAACAAAAAAAGGCCGCAACGAAATGGCACCGCGTAGGAGCGCCAAGAATTCACGATTCTGTGGCCGGTTTTTCTGGAGCAATTTTCTTTCCGGAGCCATTTCTTCGGTGCTCTCCCATTCGCCAGGGGGCCGACTGCTAATGAACTATTTGAAGTTCCGACCGCTCAAACAAGGGAGGGTCTATCAGAAACGCTCGGGGAGCCATCTCGCCTCGCTATTCCTCGCACTGATTTCCATCTTGTCTTTCATTATTTCAAATGGAGCGCCAAAGTTTGCGATCCGAACTCGTTCGTTTTAATGAAGTTCTTTCTTTTCATTGCGATTCGGAATAGAAAGCTAGAAAACGCGTGGCAGAAAGCTGTCAATATTCTTGCCAGTGGCGAGGCCGTGGCAGCACGGGGATTGCCCGAATGGGGGGATGCTTTATTTGATCTTTTCGGATGTTGATTCACGGATTTGATTAAATCAACCTGCTTAAGAGGAAACGCAGTGTTGCCTGGCGTTTCGGACTTTTATGTCTCCTTAATCGGTCTACGTTTCGTTTGATGGCACGATACGATCGGATCGGATCGCTCTGTCGTCTCTCTTGGAACTATCTCAGCGATTCGCCGTTCGAATTAATAGACATCGTAGGAATGTGTGCCCCATTCAACCCGGGTGCTTAGCACATTGTGAAGATTCACATCAGCCGCACCGGCTTTAATGCCCTGTTTTGGTAGCAATTACACAATACGATTTAAAAATACATAACCTCGGGTGCGGGAGCACTGTGAAAAAAAAAACGCAGAATACCGCACTTCATTCTTCGCATCTTCAGCGAGCCGCGACCGACCGAAAAGTTGGCTCGGCGGGCGACGACCGCACTCAAAACCCCTTCGCCCCCCAGCGCAGCGGCACTACCCCTCAGAAGTCGGGCTCGAAGTCGTATGCAAAGGGAGGCAGCGCGAGAAAACTCATTTCCTTCCCACCGTTTGAACTTTCAAGTATCTAATTTATGCAAAGCACGTCTAATTTACAACTCCATTCCCCGGGGCTCTCCCAGGCCGCTCTCTAGTGGGACCTTTTTTCCGGTGGGGGGCAGGAAGGATATGCCATGTCTGGAGGAAGCTCGCCACTCGCTAGTTTCGCACCGCACTCTTAATTGAATCACGCGGTACGTCCCGGGCGGCTTCTCACGGACGCTTGGAATTATTGGGATGCTTCAACAACCGGCCACAACAAAAAAACCCCAGCGAACTCCAAATATGTAATCTTCTAATGCTTTTGCCACAAATCATGAATCCTCTCATGGCCCGCCTCTCCGGTGAACCGCAAGAAGGCCGCTGACAGACGGACGGGCGATCTAAGATCTGGTTCTGAAATGGGGTTACGCCTGCCGCCCGCCCGATCCCTTTTGGGTTTGGCGCAACCAATCGAAACGATTGCTACCGACGATCGTCCGGCGGGCCAAACCCGGGAGTCCGCGAGGAGGGCAGTGGTATCGGTGAAACAAAAATATTATTGTGCCACAGAAGAAGCCCCTTCTCGTGGCCGGACGGCGGGAAGATCCATTAACGATTCCGCGCCGAGGTACTCACGGGGGCACGGAGCTTGCTGAACGATATCTTTCCGTGCTGATCTATCGGCCCGGCGCAGACCGCGCCCGACGAGCTCGGCGGTGAAGAGTTTTATCGCCAATTTCCGCTTCTGTGTGTGGAACCCTCAAGAAGGAAGTGGTCCCTTCGGCCCGCGCAAAGCAACGCCATAAGCAACGCGCCTAACGCGCCGAACCCGGTTCCGAACGAGTTCTACCGCGGGCCAAGGAATGATCTAAACTAGATTCTTGCTCACCTAGGCCCCCTCTCGCCTCACGACAGGAAGAAAAAAACACAAACCCAACAAGCAATTTTGATGGCCGTGTTGATGTTGCTGTTACCAGCAGCGAGCAGCGATCTTGAACTGCCGGTTCTACTCTCGAACCTCGTTGGCTACTGACCGCCCCATCCATCGGTTGTTGCGCCGCTGATGATGATTACGTTTATGATGTATTGCCCGGCCCCGGTGCTGTGAGTCGATCTGTTGAGGTTTGTTTTATTTCACCACGTTTCACAAGGCGCGTTTCACCTTCCTTCGGTTGTTGCGAGGGAGCAACAGAATTAAAAGAATTTTAATTCCACTTCTTAAGTGAGCTATTATTAAGCAGCATCGAGCAGCAGCAGGCGGGCGGGCGGGCCAGGCTCCTGGCCCCTTTGGTCCGGGGAACCTAACCGAGCCGAAAAAAATAAGGTAGCAACCCATCAGTAGCCACCCTGCCCAGGGAACAACATCAAACCTCGGCTCGGGCCGGGAGAGAAGCCATGAATTATGGATGGACACCGCAACCACAAGCAATCCGCACACTTCAAGGGGACTCTCGGGCAAGGGGACACCCTCACAACTTTGGCCGACCAACGCAAGCCGGCAAGCAGCCCGCCTTGGTGTGGTTTACGTTGAAAAGTATTCGAAACCTTTTGGTCTTTAGAGAGCTTCTAAACGGAAGGCTCGCAGGGAGCCCTTAGCCACTGTCTGTCCCAACCCGTGTTCTATGCCGACACCATCCAATGGTCACCTCGTATTTGGCGAAGAATTATACCATCGCCGGGCTCGGCCGACTACATCTAATTCCTATCTCGCTCAGCTCCGACGAGCTTCCTGTTCTCGATTCTTGAACTGAGGACGCTTTCCGGTCTCGGGTGCAGGCAGGTGATGGCACTTGTCTCAACATCTGTCCAGCGAAAGTGGGTCCGTTTGGATCGTTTACTTAGCAAATGTTTCCCGAGCGGTCAACAAATGGTCAACAAACTCTGCCGGCCGTCGAGTTGATTGGCCCACCGCCCCAGATGCGTGTCGGCTGCAACTTCTGCTCTGCGAAGCTCAATCAAATCTCGGCCCAGGGTTCTGTGGGTTGCAAGGCTGCAAAAGATACCAGACACCTGCAGCTGGACCACAGTGCGAGTGCGAGAGAGCTCGGTCAGTTCTGCAGCAGGACAATCGGCACGGCTGTGGCCCGGGTGCATCGGTGCATCGGCGGAGCTGACCACCACGGCGCTGGGCGCTGGTACTACTGGCTTCGTTTTGTGTTCCGTTTTTGCTGCCTCACTTCACCGCAACGCCACGTGCGTCGCTTCGTCGCCCATTTCTGGAGGTTAATGTATTCCGACAGACGGGGCCTGGTTTTTCCAACCCGGTTTTTGCGGACCGGGCACCAACACAAAAACTGGACTCTCCGTAACTGACCGGCCGGAGTGCCGGCAAAAGTTGTTCAACCCATGCCGACACCGACTGGGGCCGGCTGATACAAAGCCTGGCCTGGACGGTGGCGCGGCATCAAGAAACTGGCCAGCTCACCGATTGATGATGGCTTCGTGGAACCAATCGACCGACAGAGGAGGCCACAAGAAAATATGGAATGTCGTTGCGAGGCGGTCCACGTCCACGTCCACGTCGGAGACTCGGTGCCGTGCCGGGCGATGAAGCCGTCGATGAAGTATGCAACTTACCGCCCCGGAATGCACGCTTTTTGCCTACGCTTCGGGGGGGCGGCCGAGGCTAATCGTTGTTGCGAGCGGCCACTTTGGAGTGTGCAGAATTTCAAACGCCTCCCGGGTTTTGAGGCCCAACCAACCATGACACACGGCCCCGGTAACCACCTTTGGCCGACGGTCGAAGCGAACCGGATCGGGTCAATCGGGGATGATAAAATTATTAGCATAACGGGCGGGCGAAATGGACCTTAAACACGGATCGCACACACGAATTACAGACCGGCAAACAAACGATTACACTTTCGGAGCCCCAGGAAGTGGCCGCGCCAAGGAAAACGGCGACTAACCGTTTGATCTTTGCGCTTGGCGCTAAGGCCCTCAGTCACTTGACATTTGACTACTCCGCCACCGCCACCGCCATCATCCGGAACCTAATCAACCGGCTGTCAACAACCAACCGACATTAGGGCCTTGTTTGTGTAATTGATTTATCACGGCCACCGGGGCCAGCATGCGAAAAAATCAAACCATCAGCGTCAGAAGGGCGTAAATTAATTTCTCTCGGGGCCTCGGGTCGGACACACGTCACGCCGCACACGGGAGCCACTCAAAACAAATGGCAAATTATTATTTATACCTTCGATGGAAGGAAGTTCGGGGGGAAAAAGCTCAATCTTTGGCCGCTCCACGGAAATGCCAACTCGGAGCGATCGGGTGTGGTCGCCAGCTGGAGAAGCATTTCCGTACCGAGGCGGCCAACTAGAACCGCTGCCCCCGGATAGTAAGCGTCGGTGGCCACAACACAAACGCAACACGATTTGCATAGTGCACGACTCGGGCTGAAGCTAGGCGCGTGCCGTCGGATCGCGCAACACGCGAATTAATCGCGCCATCGAGGAGAACGAGAACGATCAATCTGCCGTCGACCTGGCCGTGTGTCTGGCATTTCCATTTAGTCGTCGACCAACACACTCCGGGACCACGTATACGTAGGACAACAATTCAATTACCGGCCGGTCGACCGACAGGACGCGTCTCGTCGTTCGCTCGACCGTCGACCGTTCGAGTTTAATCCGTCGAATTTCATTGCGAAAGAAATCGAACGTGTCAAAAAATCGGTGACCGCCCGATCGGATCGAATTGCACAGAAAAACATTTCAGAATACTGCAAATTGAGTTTTATTCATAAAATTTTAATTGACAAGCTCAGGGACAGGGAAGCCTTGAACTCCCTTTTTTCCTCTTCTCGGTTGCGGCGCAATTGGGGCCGCAGTGGCATGGCAATAATTGAAAACCACGGCAGAGGGTGAGAGTCAAATGTACCGGGCCACGGCAGGTGTGAAAGTACGATTTTAATCATAACCGTCCAGCTCCATAACTCCAATAAGGTGATCCTGGCTCCGGAACGGCGCTTTGCATAAAACCTAGCCCGAGTCGACGAGGCGAAAGGGTCACAGCCCCATGTTTGGCGTGTCCTTATACGAACGAACAGCGAAATATAATCCCAAACCATTCCGTTTGTGCATAAATTAATTTCGCCAATAAAGAAAAGAGCAACAAATCGGATTCGCCATATTGACCGTGCAATTAACTGCGCCCGATCGATGATCCATCGATCAACTGCCGAGTGATGTAATTGGAAAGGAAAATATATTGCACGAAAAGTTAGTGATTCTCGAGTGCCAAACCCTGTGCTGTGGCATAGTTTCGACCGGCGGCATCGTCTTGAGAGGACACCACAAAATGGCACCGAATGATGGTGGACAAATCGCTTCAATCGTGTTCGGGCCACCACCACCACCAAGTAGAAGTGTGTTATTTGAGTCGAGATTTTCCGTTGTGCCCCCCGGGGCCGGCGACCCGGGGCCTGCAGCCTGCAGTGTCAAGATGCACCCCTAAAGTGCACCGCATCCTCACGTCGGAGTGGCGTTCGTCGAAAGAAAATCTCGGCGGCGCTTAACATTTAGCGCTTCCAGTCGGCATCCACAGGGGCACAGGTTTTCGGAGACAGACGGAGAAGCGACCGCCTTTTGTCACCGCGCTTTCGTGACACTGAACTGAGGCCATATTGAGCGCTCCCCCCGCCAGCAGGAGGACGGACAAAACACTTGTGCAGCAGACTGCACATCGAAGTGCAGCGCCAAGGAATTGAAATGTCAAAGGAAGCTCTACACAGCTTTGCGGCCTCAAGTGCGCGGCCGGCCGGCCTCCTGTCACCGGGCACATCACCGGGGCCCGTTTTCTCACGAGCACGGCCGCTCTTGAAGACACTTTTCCAAGACGGCGCACCTTTCGTGGCAGGTACGGGCCATGCCACCGCCATGTGTATCCTGCGCGCGAGGTGTGGATGCTGTAAATGGCACCCATTGGCAGCCCCCTGTGGGGCCGTGAGCGAGAGCTATCTCTGCTGGGTGCGGCGGCCGATGTCACGGAGCACCAGCAACAAGCACCAATATACGCTACGGACCCATTTAGGGAAGATTTCTGTGGTTTAGGGCGACATAAAAGGGGAACAGCAGGTGCCAAAGGTACAGAAAGGAGAGTCCGCAGACAAAGATCCCTTCGTTTTCCAGCGTTTGTCTCGAAGACAAATATGTAAAATCGAAAACAAAGAACCAGAAAGTGGTGGACTTTTTATGTAAATTGTTTTGGGACTTTCTGTTGGGTTGCTTAAAAACTGTTTGCATAAATGAACATTCGTCCACCGTCCACAAAACAGTTCATATTTAAAACACTCCGGCCCCGGCCAGCGCCGAGTCGCGGAATGAATATTTTAGTGCAGAATCTATTACACAAATTCATTACACTCTCTCTCTCGGTCCACAATCTAGAACCAAAGTGGCACACTGATGAAGTGAACGAAAATTCGATGAATAATTTAACGATTCCCACGGGGCGGCGGGTTGTTTCCAAAAAACATGGCCTCGACACGCACACGGCCATTAAAATGAGCTCTAATTTAAAATATTCACCACTCTCCGGGAGAGCCGGGCCAGGTGCACGTTACACCGGCTCGGTTGGTCCGGTGACACTACGCCAAACCACCGGGTGGATGAAAAATAGAACCATACTTTCGATCGTTTCGACCTAACCCTGCTAAAACCGGGAGAGCCGGGTGGCTAATTTCGGTTCCTTCGGGAGATAATATTATTCCTTCACCGTGCGCGCCCCTGCGGGAACACCGCCGAGCAAGGCCATGCACCGGTTTTGTGCGATAAATTAACACCGGTAATTATCGCCCTCGATCTACCACCGCCGCCGCCGCCGCCGAATGTTGCCCAGGGTGGCGCACCCGGTGCACCGGCGGCTGCAACATAACCGCACGGGGCCATGGGCGACATCATTTTCATTGGCGGAAGCACCGTCAGTTAATCACCTCAAACTGCATTTATCGATTAGAGTGTATCGCCCGGTGCACATTAGCTCGGGCCGGCGAATCGCCGGAGCCTGGCAAGTGGAGAAAGGGGCTTGGTTCATTTAAAATCAGCTTCACTAATTATTGATCCAGCGTGCTGGTGTGTGTGTGTGTGTACCAGGTTCCCAGATCCCGGTGTGTCGGATGTGACCGGCGTTTTGCCAAACTCGCCGTATTTCCGCCGGCAGCATTATTATGCCTAATGAATGATGTCAATTTAATCAACATAAAGCGATCATGCTGGTGGCGGCCCGTTAACGCATTATCAGCGGGCTGGCGAAGGGGATGGATGGGATTATAATGACCCCACCACCGGTCAATTGTGCCAATCGGCGGCCATCGGTGACCTTCCGCCGCACGCGGATCGGTGGGAAAGGAGCTTCGGAACCGGGCGATTTGTTCGTGAGTTTTTTGTTAACTTTCTTGCCATTTTTCATGCGACTAGCCACGGTATCTGCTGGCCCGTTTGGTCAATGACCCAGGTGGACGGGTCCATCGATCATATTTTTTGCGCCCCTCGAAACAGGTGTTATCTTCATGAACGTTTTCTTTCTCTTCCAATATCATCACGCCGAAAAGGTTTGTTTGCAAATCTCTAGTCTCGCGAATACTTCGCAAACGATGAGAAAAAGATGCGTAGACCTTTTTATGGACCCTTCAAATGATACAATGGCATTAAATTGCGATTCTGCGATTCTTTTTTGTAATGCCCATCGCTCAGCTCAGCACAACACGCAGTTAATTAATGGCCAGCGCATAGAGATGTGCGCAAGCTTATTAAAAATTCGTGGGCCTAGTTCTACTCGAGTTCCCGCGCAGAGTAATGTCCGCTATTGACAGGCTGGCCATTTTTGAGCACGCGGCCTATGAAAAATGACCCACCGGACATCAATTCGGATAGGAGGTTTTTTTCTCTCTATTTCGTGTCAATTTGAAGGAAGTGTTCGTTTTTATTCGCTTCTAAAGAACGATTAAATAAATAAAGGTTGTTTCTGGTTCCTTTTTTTTCTTGTTGCGCTGCCACCCAGAACCCAACCACCCAAGCATTGAGTGCTACTTTTGCTTGCCCTCTATATTGCCTATTTATTTCCCCGACAATGTTTCCAACCACAGGAACGAGGCGTAAAGGAGCAAAATCAACGGAGCGTTCCTGGGCTGGCGGTGACTTCAACGGCCGGGGTTCGTCGTCAATTCGTGAGATTGATGGATTGATTTTTTTCGCTCTTTTGCCTTCCCTCTCTCTCTCCGTGTCCGGGGCTCCGTGTTGCGATCCTGGCGGACGTGAGCCGAGTCGCGAACGACATGATCGGTCAGGCGACTCGTTTAGGAAACACGGAATTAATTGGAGTGCGGCGTGTTTATGGCCTGGTGCTGTCGCTGCCACCGCCGCTTGGTGGCAAGAATCTTAGCAACTATGTTGCCCAGCATTCCCGGACGCACACGACTGCACCGGCGGCTGTCAGGCAGAGAAAACGGTCCACCCGGTTGCCGGTCGGTTTACAACGTGACAAGCAATCGGTCGGCGCGCGCGGTGACAGTCAAGATCACGAATTCGTAAACTATTCCAACGGTCCACCGCCGGCGTAATACTTGCATCCGATAAAATGCGGATCCATGTTCCACTCCTTGACCGCGTTGAAAGTTGAGCCAGCAAAGCGAAGAGTTCTTAAAAATCTGTCAATTTCTGTCCGGCGACGGGGATGCAAAGTCCTAAACGACAGCCGAGCGATGAAAAGGCGATTTCCACGAAAACGGAAAAACTTCTGCTTCGAAGCGCGCCCCATAAAGCACCGAATAAAAGTTTGCCAATCGGTGCTCGACTGGCCACGCGTTCCCAACAGCAGTTTACCCCGACCGGATGGAAGGAGCTGTGTGTTTAAATTAACTTTCAGTTTTTCTTTCCGTCTCGCAATTTAGCCCCAAACAACCCGTCCGTTCGAAAACCGGGCTGGGAAAGCAAAAACCAACCAAAACCTCTGCGCAAAACATAAAATCTGACCTCCGCTCGTAACGGAACGATCTGTGTGCGCGGATACCACGACGGGATGGGATATTTATTTTGGAGACATGTTCCATGTCGCTAGCCACCGAAGCGAAACGTATTTTCCGAGGCAAAACAAGCAATGGCAACAAGCTGCTGCCAAAGATGCGCAATGTGGGGCGCGCAAATGTAAGCAAAAGAAAAACGGACAGGCACAGGAAATCGGAGCACGGAGCCGTCGTCATGTGAGACTCGTCGGATGGAGCGTGTCGCGTCGTACAAGACACTTTGGCGGTTTGTTAGCAAAACACCAGCTCTTGTACTCCGGCCCCCTCTCTTGCCAGTCGGACGAACTTTTCTTTTCGAGCGTCCCTGCGAGAAACGCCTTTCCATTCTGATGGAGCCCGTTGTCCTTCGGCCGGTTTGACGGAGGTTCGAAAGACGATACAAAAGCCACTCCGTTTCGGCGGTGATTTGAGGATGCGACAGCAATCCTGACCAACCGGACCTGTCCGCGCGCGATCGTCCAGTTTAAAATGTATTGTGAGAAAATGTAGAACTGGCCGGGAAAGTGACGGGCCTATTTCTTGGCCCGCCCGCCAGTCTAGGTTGCGGCCCTTTGGTGTTGTCTGCCGGAGCCTTTTCCCTTCGATCGAAGCACAAGGTGCCAGGCATTTTGGAAGTCCTCCAACCACCAAGGTTACCATGCTACTTTCCTGCTTACCTTTGCTGCTCTTCGTGGCTGTTGTTTTTTGGCGTTGTCCGCTCCTGCTTCGCCTCTGCGTTGAAGGTGCACCTCTGGGGATCACTTCTGTTTCTTAAGCACTGACGACTGTTATTACTGCGGCCGGTCTTAAAGCTCCACTTCCTTCACTTTCTGTGCCTGCTGTACCCACGGAACCCGTCTTGTGCAATGCCACACTTCTTCTTCTGCTTCTTCTTGTGGCCTAAACGCGCGCCACGCGGTTGGTTGGTGTGACAGCGAATGGCGGATGGAATAATTTCACTTTTTCGGCTTTCCACTCGGAACTCGACGGTGTGACCTAGCGACACGCACAACTTCACATGCACACGTACGGCTCAAAAACACAAACACACACACACCCGGGGGGCAAAACACTGCGTGGAACCCCTCGAGGGGCATAAAACGGCGAACCCTTCCGCGCGGGATTAACTCTCACTTTTCTAGGTTATGGCTACGCAGTGAGCGCGCTTGGTTAGGTTTCCGTGGCAACCGGGGAACACTAGATGCCGAAAACAAACGAAAAGCACACTCACTTCACACCTTTCGCTAGAGGCCGTCGTCGTCGTCGCTGTCGCTGGCTCCAACTTGCGGGCTCGCCCTCACCGGGAAGCTGTCAACAATTCTCTCTCGCTCTCTTTCGCTCTCTTTCGCTCTGGCTCTGGGCCTGGAGCACGATCTGCTGCCAAATGATCGATGATCGGGTGGCCGAGATTCGCACACACAACACCACACTCTCTCACGCACACAAAACACACGGTGCCTCTGGCGAGGAATTGCACACCTTTGAACTGCTGCTCGCTAAATCACACACTTGCGCTAGGCTTGCTGGGCTAAGAAGGGGTTGAAAATAGATTAGGAACGGTTCCACTTCAGAAATTGATCGAAGTCACCGGTCACCGGGTGTCTTTGATTAACGATCTTCCGGAAAAGACTCATCACCACCCTCTCTCAGGATGTTTGTCAGTGAAAAGGGTGTCCTCTATAGTGACACTACGAAGTCAAGCACGTACACTAGAGCGGTCACCTGAAAACCCGGTTTCTCCGGTGGTCAACGTGCGCGTACTTTCTCGGCGGAAGACGAAAAATCACACACTCGGCGCACGAGAATGCGCGAGAAGAAAGCGCTGGCCAACCGCCGCGCGAAAAGCGTCCCGCGGCGGAGAGACACCAACACTTGGCACGGAGCTTGGTCACTTGGTCTGGCTTTCACTTGGCCGCCGCCACTCCAGAAAGTTTGTTGTGTGGCTTCGTCTGCGCCTGCGAACCCGGCTTACCTTCGGTGGCTCTGGCTGGTTTAAGGTGTGTGTATGTGGTGGACAATTTTCGTCGGTACTTTCGGGAACACACGTTCGCGGGAAGTCTCTTTGCAACGCAACCGGCAACAATCCGACGCCGTTTGCCAGAGACTTTTGCTAGATGCCGTGTTTACGGATGGTCGACGGAAAATTTTCCGCACGCTTCCGCGCGGCTTGAGTTTTTGGAATGAACTTTTTCGCTGAATTTCTGATTCTCTGTCGTTGAATCTGACTGACTTTCGAACCTAAGTTTGAATTTTCAAACCTGACTCCGAGTCTCACTCGACTGCGAGCGCCGGCCGCTCACGCGTGAGTGACCGGCCAAAGTTGTTTTGATAAAATGAACACCCCACCGCGCTCGTCCAGGGTTGTAGTCAGCGACCGGCGACTAGAAAAACAGAGACTAAACAATATATTCTCCGAAACAATGGCATTGAAATGGGACTTCTGATGTCTCACTCGTGCGCCGGAGAATGCACCAAATAGTTGTAGGTTAGAATGTGGCCCCACCAAACAGGAGCCCATCGAACGAACACCGGAAAAAGAAAGCAGAACATCGCGCGTCTGAGAGTCAGCCACGCGTAACAAACGCAAGCCGGTTCCGGTTGTTGAGTAACTGTTTTATGCACATCATGCATGCGTCCGAGTGGGGGCCGAGCATTTTAGCATACCCCGCGCTGGCCTCGGGCAGAATATTTTCACGCCATCCCCGGGCCGGTTTCGTGCATTCTGGCCATGCGGGCGTGCAATTTTAATTAGCTCGTTCACACGGAGGCAAAAAAAAAGGTTGCCAGCATATTCGCACAACAAAACAAAACCCCTCACTTATCGAGAATGGGAGGTTATGGCCGCACTTAATCGTATTTCTGCTAAAGTGCTGTGAAGTGTGAAACGCAGGCCGCGCTGCTGATGGTTGCTATGGTTTATGGAGGGCACTATAGGGAGGGTTAAAAGGTGCCCAAAGCTAAATAAAACGATTCTAGAGCAGCAACCAACCACGCACACAATTTTCCTTTTCATTGCACACAAAAAAACAATTGGTCTCGACACCTATTTTCCGCGATAATGTAAAACAAATAGAAAAGCGAATACACGAACGACATTCACTGAGAGGCGCGTGCTTTCGCCCAGTGAACAATTTTGAGTGACCGAGGTACCCCTCCGCCTGAGGAGGGGACGAGGAAGGCTGAAACGAGTGAGCTCGAACGCCCCTCTGCCTGCGGCAAAGACGAGAGGGGGCGGGCGCGACGCTCGCTGCAGTGAGCAGGCCGGCTCATGAGGGTCCGCTCGTGGGCAGCGGCGGAAAAGAGCGGAGGAAACCACGAGAGGAGGGAGTTTCACGCGCGAGCTTGTGGGTTTAAATTACCTGGAGAGGGAAGGGCGGAAGGGCCGAGACGCGAAGCGACCGCGAGCAAGTGGAAGACGAACGAATGAAAGAAAGGAAAAGGAATAGAAAAAAAGGGACAGAGCGACACACAGTCCCGAGCGGCTCGCGAAGCACACCGGCAGTCGCATAAAGCATTCCGTCGGGGACTTAACCGAATTTTCGAGTCGCGGCAAAGTCGAACTCTGTCTATTTTGTATAGTGTGTGTAGGTGCGTTGATCAAGTTGCAAGTTTCTACCAAGTTCAAGTGCATTCCATCATGTGTGATCCTGATTGAAATAATACAGGTAAGTTTATTGGACAGTGTTCAGTAGTGTTCAAATAATGTTGACAAGTTTTCACTCTGCTCGTTTCAGATCTCTACCTCAAGCTGGTCAAACTAAGTAGCGATCGACTGGAATTAACACGGCGGCACCGGCATTTACGGCGGCACCGGCATTTACGGCGTCATAGGCGTTTACACCACGGCGTTTACACCACGGCGTTTACATCAATGCACTGAAGCAGGACGGCGAACGGTAGAGTGAACGAAAAAGCGAACACACAAAAGCGAGAAATAAATGGCACTGCGCATGTCCAAACCGACACGAAGCATTTTCACTTCGGGAACCGACAGGGGATACGAGAGAAAGAAAGAGGGAGAGGGCACATATGAGAGAGGGAGACGACAAGGGGCACGCTCGAGAAAAAAATCGGGTTACCAATTTCTGCCATCGGGGTTTTTGGGCCATCTCACAAGGGAGTTCTAATGGAGAAATTACATTGGTAACCCGATGGTAACCCGTCGGTAACCCGATGGTAACCGGATGGTACCTTGATTTTCCATAGTGAGAAGAGCGTCGGTCACTCAAAATTGTTCACTGGGCGCTGAGTGGCGCCGATGAATTCACGGTCATTCGATGAACGCCGCGACACTCAGCCGAACGCGAGCCGAATCCGAGCCGAATCCGAGCCGAAGGCGCCGCAGCATCACGAAGATGGCATGAATCGAGAGGGCGGTGGGCGGTGGGTGGTGGCTATGCAAAATATGTATCCAACTACGGCCCCCAAGAGAGCGTGAGAGGGGAGATAAGAAAATTAAAACACACAACAAACACTAGAACGAATCACGCCGACGAAACTGCACCAGCAACAGCGAGTGTTCCGCACACAAACACACACACGCGGGGGGGAAGGTTCTGTACGTGTGTGTAAACAGCAAAAGAAGCTCCACGGGACACAGGGCCAACGCACAACAATAACATCGTCCGGGGAAAACGGGCAGCATTTTAGCATAAAAGAGAAATGAGAATAAATACAAATGAATTATTACCTCATCCGATCGGTCCTGCACGCACACATGTGTGTGTGTGTGGGTTGTGGGGCCACAGAGCCTATAAGAAAAGAAGGTGCGTCGTCCGAGCGGAGCCCAGAACCCGGCCCCAAGGAAGGGAGAGCCCTGCGCCACAGAACGAAAGAGCCTCGGCCGCGGCCGCGGCGGCGATGCAGCAGGAAGGAGATACGAAAACCAGTTGATTCTCGCAACGAAACGAAACGAAAACATAAATAAAGAAGTGCGCCTTCGCGTGCAGTGCCGCGGCCGAGCGAGATAGCGCAGCGCGAGGAGAGAAATGAGATATCGTCGGCTGGCTGGCTGGCTGCACCGGAAAGTGGCCATTGCCTGGCGAGCGAACCCTTTCCCTACACCGCACCGGCGGCCTGGCCGTGTGTCCGTGTGTCTGTAACGCAACAGGGTGCGACAGAGAGAAGCTCTTCGGCCAAGTTGTGGCCAAGAGAAAGGGATAAAATCCCAAGTGTGTGTGTTTGTGTGTCGCCATGCTTTCATCGATTCTCTCGGTAGGCCCTTCATTCGCGTCCTGTATGCAGGCCCCCCTTTCCGGTCCCCCTAGCACTCCGCCTGGCCACCCCACACACGTTTTCGCTTTTCTTTCCGTTCTTTTTTGCGCCCACCATTCGCCCAGCTTTTGGGCCCATCTTCACCGCGGCACAGGGCCACGGTGACCATCTTGCCCGGTTTGAAGTCGGTTTTTGCACAACCTTTCTTGCTGAACCCAGACAGCAAGAAGTCGTAAGAAGCAGTCACGATGACCTGCTGGCATCCCGGTGGGCGGGAGTGGTGGCATCTGGTGCGGTTTCAATAGTGGTCGTCATAAAACCCTAGAGACGGAGGACGATCACGTACCTAATATTTGGGGATAAATCTCACTTCCGCGACGCAGCACGTGCTTTGACAAAACGAGTATTCAGCAGCTAGAGAACCAAACGGAACCAACAATAGGGCAGCAGCAGCAACGCCAATCGAGCATGGCGGTGGCGGCGGCGGCGGCGGAAGATTGCACTCCGAGACCGAACCGGGACCCGCGCACCCGGAGGCGCATCATCGTTTGCGAAGCGCGAACAAACACACACACCACAACACGCGCGTGTTGCACTCTGGAAACGGGGCTGCCCGGGCCGGGTGCGGTTTGGACCCGGGCACCAGGGCACCCCTCGCAGAACCCGCGGCCGACCGGTGGGCTGGAGTATGAAAACCCGTTTTACAGGAACGCGCGCTGATCATCATCGTCTTCGGAAGAGAGTGCACACTCTTCTTGTTTGTCCGCTTCTCGCCGATGTTCGCTTCTGGTCTGCATTGGCCCTTCTTCGCTGGGGCCTGGCGACTTTGCAGACCCCAAGCTCGCCAGCCAGCGGCCCCAATTGCTTTGCCTGACCGTTCTGTTTGGGGTCTCGGGGCCCGAATCTCTCTCTGCCGGGAACCCTTCATAAGCGGGAGTCGGGAGCCCGTAACCCTTCTTGTGCCGGGACTAACCCGGGCGCTGATGCGGGCGGCTGGACGTTGAGGGGTTCTGTTAGCATCGCGTCCAATTCAAGTTCAGTTGGCAACCGCTTGGCGAAACGAAGAAGATCCTTCGTCTCAAGTTTGCCTCAAGTTATGAAAAGTCTGGCCGGAGACCGGCGGACCATCTATTGCTTCAGTCCCTGTGCACGGTCCGAGATACGACACGGATATTGCATCCTCTGGTGACCCTGGAACGAATCATAAAACTTCCGTCGTATGGTGAACGAAGTTTGACGGGCGTCGATTGCCGTCACACTTAATGGGAACACGGACACAGGGAACGCACCCAACAAAAAAAGGCGACCACGCGAAAGCGAGCGACTTCTTGGAATCTTCGGAGACCCCCGGGAAACCCGGAGGTGGCCCGATTCCGTCCGGCGCGGCCACACGTCCGACTGATTCAGGCTGACATAAAATGTTTAGTGCCACGGGCGAGGGCACGTCCTGTGCCGGCCTTCGCGCTGTTGCTTTATCCTTACAGAGTCTCGAGCGCTGGCCTGCCCGCTGATTTACAGCCCCTCCGATGGAATGGCGTGTGGATTCATTAGACGCCAATCGTTTTGGGGTCCATAAAAGAACACCATTTCTTTCGGCCCGGCCCGTGGTTCTTCAGCGCGGGTTTGAAGTTCTTCGCAGCGAATGAGTCACGGATAGCAACGACTTGAAAAATCAGTGAACCAAAAGTGTGAATAGAAAATCGATTGCTTCATCGAGTTTTCGGAGTATCCCAATCAAACGGTAAGCACCCTCGGCCGCCAAGTGTTTATAGCCGACCGGCAACGCGAAGGTTAATTTGGATTGAAGAGTTGCAGTCCAAGCAACTCCGCTGCAGCCCTTCTTGAGTGACTCCGGTCTTAACGACGGTAGCAATTAACCGGTACTTGGCAGGCCATCCTCTAGGCTGAATTCGCAATCCCCAGCCCCCCATTAGGCCGGGTCGATTTGGGCGCAGGTTGTTGTAGCGTCAACAGGTGGCCATACCGCAAGACTAAATAAAAACAGACCGGCAACAAAGAGAGGCACCTTCTGGCGGAGCCAACACACGCCGGCGTCAAGTGCACCATCAATCCATTACATTAATCACCCGCAGGGTGCCAAGATGCTCGCTGCCACCGGTTTCCGGCGCGGCCGGAGACCGAGAAGAGTCTCTTTTATTGGCACTGAATAAATGGTCATCTTTGGGGTCTGCCAGGCCTGCCATTGGCCATTGTTTTTGCAAACACCGAAGATGGATGGCACAGGATGGTGGTGAATTAATTACGCCACAAAACGCACAGGCAGCTAGAGAGAGAGAGAGAGAGAGAGACGGGGGTCGGTCTCGTTCGGTTCGATAATCATCCCTGTCCACCGTCTACCGTGAGCTGGCCCCAGAATCGATTATCACCCTGTTCTTGGGAGAGAAGTTTCCTGTGGCCGGATCCTGAAGGATGTCGTTAGGTCTCGTGCTCGAGCACTCGTTGTCAATTATCGAGCTCACACACACACACACGCGGACCACCTAAACATCCGCATCCGGTCAGCCCCCGTCAGCCAACCGGTATCCGAAGCGACGAGGCAGCATCCGCCTTGGTGTTTTCCAATTTGTAGTTAGCTCGAGCAGAAAGTTTTTAAAACGCTGATAAGTTACACGGCCCGCTGACTGTGTCCGGCGCTGGTCGTGCGGATCTTCAAGGTCCTCGGTCCGACTAATCGTAAATTGCATCGATAGTGTCTCATTAGCCCACGTGGTTGCGGTCGATGATTGTCATGCCAGGAAGGCGAACATCAGCACCTAATCGGGCTGACCTCCGTCGGAGCTGCCGTCATCATGCCATCGTCGTCGTCGTCGTGATTGTCTTATGCTCGCCGTTCCAAACGAGTGTCAACGCCTCATCATCACCCGCCCGATCGACCCGCGGCCGGCCCCCGCCCGCAGTCGGATCGGAAGTCAGGTGAGCACAGCGCGCGCCACTCATAATTAAGCGGCACCGTGGTCGATGGATTTTATTTTTTCCGGTGCTTCTCTCGGCCTCGTTGCTTTTCCAATTCCCCCTGCGAGGCCTGGGCTCGCTTCGTTGGCCCCCGGTTGCTGACGAGATTTTAATTTGCTCGCGTACGAAGCTCCAAATGAGACGCCCGATTGCCGACCGGCACCACGCGGGCAACGAGGCCGCCACATCCGCCCTTCAGACCTTCGGCGGGCGCGGTTGACAAATGCGGTTCTCTCCAACGCGATCAATTAGCTTTTCACGCTTCTCTAAATGCGCTCTCACTTTTCTGGTCGCTTTTCCGACCCATCGAATCCCTCACGAACGTTTCACGTTCCAGAGAATCTGTCACGCGTGATGTTGCCTTGGTTGCTGTAAACACACCGCCCAACGATGCCCATCATCCTGGGGGTCGTCACTCCGGGGGCGTCACTAGTTGAAAAGTTTAATGAAATTATAGCTTTTCGTTTGACGGCAGACGCCTTTCGGGCAGACTTCGGACGACGGTAAGACGGAAACAGTTTATTATCCGGTCCGGTCTCGGGCTCGGGACCATCAATTTGTATAAACAGGAGTGGCAGAACCATCCCTCCTCCGAGGGGAGGGGAAGCCGCAAAAAAGTGAGAGTTCAAAGATTCCGGATTCCCGGAAGGCAGCATAGCGCCGTGCGCAGAAGATTTGATCCGAGATCCGATGTTCGGTTCCGTAGCCGTCCGCCTCCGAAAAGTTTGCTCCACGAGAGGCGTGCGCAGCCGCTGCAAAGAGTTTCACTTTCGGGCCGAGGAAACCATTCATTTCCATCCCTTGGACGTGCAAGTCCCTCCGTGGCAGAAGATTTCAAAATGCAGTGTTTTTGTGGGTTTACTTTCCATACCGGGTGGGGTTCCCTGGTGATGGTCCATTTTTTTTCGGACGAAGGCCATGATTTACGATCGAAGCCGAATACCGCACCGGATTGGGTGGGTCGGCTCCGGTGACCCGGCCCGGCCCCCGGAGCGCCAGAAGCGGAACGGAGTGATCATTTTAGTTTTCTTCGTCTTCCGAGGTCGTTTTTTTATCGAACGACCAGAGGCCGTACTTCAAAAAACGAAACACTCCTTTCAGGAAGAAAGTTTATAAATTATGACGCCCTTTGGCCGTTTTCACTTCCTCTGGTCCTTGGTGCATCGATCGCAAAGGATAGCCTTCAAGAAAGGCTCTATATAGGTTATGGCCCATAAAATGGCCTCTTTAGTAATTTAAATCATCAGAAAATTGTTTAGTAAACTATCAAAAAGGCCCCTTAATGACGGGTGTATATGTTAGGTCCAAGATCAATAACTGGGACGCCTTGGACGCCTTGGAACTTTTTTGAACCCTAACATCATTTTTTATAAATATTTTTGATCAAATTTATTTACCTACCCTGACGAAAAGAAAACCCGGAAAATAGTTTACTAATGATGAGTTTCGTCCGCTTTCGGCCGGCATCGGAACACAAAAATCCCCGCTGAGAACCCTGGTGACAACGTGACTCCGTTGAAGGTCTTAATCTTCCCGTGGCTCACATGCTGCGCCATGGGAAAGCCACGCCATCCCCGGGTGACAGTTGTGAAACCCCGATTCCCACCTCCCCGCCGGGGGAATCGAATGTCGGATTATGTCTTTCGGTCTTTGGTTCTTAACTCGTTTTCGGCCACTGATAATCGGTTCCAAATACTCACGGGGTCTCCCGCGCGAGACCGCGGGGTCATTGGTCTGCTGCGCCGGTCGCGGTCGTAACCATCTGTTTCACCGGCGGCGGCCATCGGCTCTGCGGCAGCGAAAACGAAGAGATGAAAAGTATCAGCCAGGCTGCGGGCTGTCGGGCTGTCGAAAATGTCTGCACAAAACCTTCCCCGGCTAAACGGACGGGACGGATCAGACGTAGGACAGCGCGCGCGCTCGTTCTGGAGAGAGGGTCAGACGATCGCTTCACAGGTTGGGCGAAAATTGGCGAAAAATTTGTTGAAAGCCATGAACACTCGGAAATTACCAGTAAGCCCCCCTCTCGCCAGGTCGATGACGATGATGATGATGCTAAGCCGGGCGGTAGGCTGGCAAAAAAACAGAGACCACAACAGCACACATCCAAGCAGAACGACGGACTCATCAGCCAACTCGCATGCCACGGGACCACGGCACGGTCATGGCCGTTTGTTGGTGCGCCGGGCTTCTGTTTTCGGTTGCTGCTTCGCAGTTACATCTGCGCCCGGCCCCGGCTTACTTAGCGCTCCAGTACGCGCCCGCCCGGCCATCTGTGGCCTTCTGGAGCCCGTCGAGGAAGTCAGCGCTCGTTGCCAAATTGTCGATGCAGGTGGGGAAGTGAGCGATTTAGATAAATGTGTAAATTGCTGCTCGCTAACACTGAATGGTCCACCAATCATCTGGTCTCTGGAATGTTGCTGGTGTGTCAGACACATCGGCCAGCACAAAAGGGGCCCAAAATTGGTTCTACATTAGACACACTCACGCCACGTATGCCAATAGCGGAAGAAGTAACTCGTTACTAATCCCCATGACATTATCGAGGTCATACGCGATGCGCAGTACCCTGCTGCGCACATGACACCCGAGGTTTTCCCGATCTTCCCCTGAGACGTGAGACCTTGACTGGGGCCTGATAAGGAAAAGTCCAGTTCAAGCCTAGATCGGCGACGCAGTTCCGGGAGTCGCGATCGAATAGCAATGCGCAGCTCCGAGCCGTCAATTCGTCGGCTTTCGTGTGGGCGTAGAACCACTTCCAGCTCGCCCAGCTCGTCCAGCTCGCCCAGCTGTTGCAAGACGGAGCGATATGGGTGACGGAGCTGCCACGGTGGCGCCAGGTCTCGGTCTCGGCACGAAGTGGACAAAAATGAAAACAAAAGCCCCGTCATTACGCGGTGTGCGCGGCTCGGATTGACATAGAAATTATTCAAATTGAGCTTCTAGCCCCCAAGTGGCCCCGTTCGTGAGGCTGCCAACGTGGGGTCGGGGGGTGCTCTTGGCCCCACTGGCGTCTTGCGGTCACTGCGGGTAGTGATCGCCAGTAGGTCGCGTTCGCTTTCGGCGGTTTTTGATCGATCGCGTGCTCGTTCTTGGCCAAGCTACAAAGCACCACAGCAACAGCAGCAGCGGCAGCAGCAGCGACAGCGATTAATTATAAGCCCGCGGACAGTCGAGCCGGAGCTGCAGCGGAACGTACGACCTGGGCACATGTGGCCGACCTGGTCGGTGACGCAGACCACACGATGACGGATTGCTTTGCCCAGCTGATGCTGATCACCGAGGAAAACCGAATTCAATCTTGATTAGGGCCAACCGACACTTGAGAAGTGTACGATCCTCGTTCGGACCTCTGTTGGACCAAAATTTAGTTTGGGTGACAAAAGCCTGTATGAGCCAATTGTGACGTAAAGCGCCTCGCGAGTAATTGACTCAATTTAACCATCGACAACAACTATCGCGTTGCTGTGTTTGCCACACGACTCAGACTCGATGCCGTGTTCGCTGTCACTGTCCGCTCTGGCAGGCAACGTACCAATCACTGCGGACGTCTAATCCATTCGACATTCCGACAGTTCTAGTTCCCTCTAGCCTGCGGGAAAAAGTGTTGCCAAACGGTAGCGGCACCGAGGAGGAATTACTGGACCGATCACCTTGAACGCCGCCAGGAACGCGAGCCGGAACGTTGAGAGTTCTAGGGCCAGACATTAGAAGGTGTGTTTGAATTTATGATTGTTCTACGAACAGCCCGGGTCGTTGGGCTACAGAACAGTCGATGATAAAACTTTTCACAAAATAACAAACAAATGTGCGGTGCTTCTTCTTATCGGCCCAACATAGCGAAAAGAGAACTTTAAGTTAACCCCTTCAGCTGTGCGGTGAAAACCGTGAATAATCCGCATGGCCGGCGGGTGCGATTGCGGCCCGAGGGCTTTCGCTTGGCCATAAATTCATTACCAGGGCCTGGCCCGGCACGGCCAAAGGGTCCTGCGGTGCGAAAGTGCTGCTCAAGTTTTGCCACGAATCTCCGGCACCCCCGGCGAGGTTCGAGAAATCCTGACAGGCCCGTGCGGAATGTCGGTTCCCCCTCGCACACAGCACGGGGATTAGGGATTGAAAGCTCCCAAGATGTTCGCGGGGCTTTGAAGAATTGATTTGAAGCGGTTCACCGAAGGCCAATCGAAGATGGGGCCAGAAATTATTGGCAGCCAGCGGAAGGTTGTAAATTTATCCCAAAATTCCATCGCGCCCGCCACCGCCGTCGGTGGTTCCTGCAAAAATCCGACGCCAACGAACGACGCTACGCGGCCCCTAGATTTGCCTGCCTTCACTCCGACGGGGAACATTTTTGCGGATTTGGCACGCCAACGCCGACCTGGTGGCCATACTAGCGGTGCCATTATTGCTCCGCCACGACGCGCCAAGGCTTTCGGCTTCTGGTGCTCGTGGCGAAACGTGAGCTTCGGCGAGGTTGGATTATTATTTTCCCAAAACCCCCCTCTGAGATACCGATTATCAGATCGGGCACGAAATCGCGCTTGAATGACGAAAGTAAATGACGATTAACTTTCGTAATGTCTTCCGTTTTGGAATCAATTACCGACCCACCGAAGGGAAGGGCTTTTAATTGCGTCACCCATTGCGGGGGCCAGGGTGCACCTTCTTAGGTTACATGCGCCAGAAAGTCGCGGTCGCCCCATTTTCGGAGTTCAAGAAGCGGGGTTCTTCTGGATTCTGTGGCATCCCCAATTTGTTGCCCTTCTTTATTACATTTTTAGGATCAGCATCCCCGTGAAGGCAAGGCAGCGGGATAGAATTATTAATAACGATAATTATTAGGATTGCATTACGACCCCGGACGGGCTCAGCGGGGAGTATCAATTATCTGGCCGGTGACAAGCGAAGCCCAAGTCAGCGAAAAAATCCGCAACCGACCGTTTCCTGCCTCTCGGATGGGGCGCTAATTTGACCAAGAACTTCGGGCAGCGCTTCGGGTAAGGCAGGCAAAGATGGCAGATATCGGAGCAGAGACTGTCGGCCGCTTTTCGGCACCGAAACGATGTTTGGGGCGAATAAAATATCAACATTCCACGCTGTGTTTAATCGCGCTAATGGCCACTGGCCGGTGCCACCGGACCCGGGAGCCTCTTTTGCCTGAAGTGCCGACAACGAAAACCGAGAACCTCGGGTAAGGGGCGCTCGATCCGCAGCGCGAACGGAAATGCCTCCTGTCCCGCGTTAATTCGGCGATTTATGCATCTCCGTGCTGGCCACGCGGGATACCTGCTGGCAGCAGCATAAAGCATGATTCTTGTTGCTTCATTATTGTCGTTCTAAGCGGACCCCGCAGGCCCGTTCTCACCGAACCAGGAACCGGGAGATCGCCGGCCGGCCAGAAAACGATAATTGATTTTCATTCAGCGACGTAATTAGAAGGCGGCTTAGAAAATTGGCTCACGCCGTGCGCACGGGTTCTAATTCGTGCCGCCGCTGCGGGTCGTCGTCGCCGCCGTCGCCGCTGGGAATTGAGACTTTACAATCGCCGTGGACGCCGCTGAGCTTTTGTGGAACCCGCGCTTGCTGCGGGTTCCTCGGGTTGAGATCTTAATGTGTGTGTCTTCCGCTCGCTCGGTGTCGATCGATTGCAATGAAGATTGTCTCACTCGCCTGTGATGCTTCCGCAATGGTCGGGTTTTCCTATTGTTCCACGCATCTGTTTGTTTGGCTGTTTTGCGAACCGATCCATGCTCAATTTCTGGTTTCCGGCATCATACGGAAACCATCGCAAGTATCTGAAGATCACTCAAGAAGGATTTTTGGGCGCAGACTTCCTTCTCAACCCCGAAAAACAATAAAAAGTGATTAGAATGGTGAAAGTTAAACGATATTCAAACCAGGAATCCAGAAATGATCCAGTCCTTAAACATCTTTATGATGCTTAAACCGGATGATGAGGGGTCTGTAGTTAATCAAACACCGATCGAACCTCGTGAACCCTGGTCCAAGTTGCTTCCCGCCGTTTCCCGATATTTAACTAACCACCGTCTGCCCCCGGACTAATCCGAACTAGACACCCAAGGCCGGACTTCTCACCGGGGTCGGCCCATCAGCCGGTCGGCCGGTCAATGACCGCACCGACGGCATCGGACGGAGTACAGCTAAATTACATAACCCCCATTACCGTAATACAAACTCCGGACCGGTCCAGACCAGACCCAACATCCCGCGCGCGCGCGCGCCGCAAAACAATTGTGACCTCAAAAGGCAGATCGATAGCTCGGGCAGGATCATCGATCGGTCGCTCCCATCTGCATCCATCTACCGTTACGGGCAGGAAGAAAAACACACCCCATGCCACGGCTCTTTATGGGATCAGCTCCAGGTCCACAACCGGGCCCCTGGACCGGGGCGCATAATCTCATAACAAGTTCACTAGACTCGCCTCCCGCGGGGGGCCACTACGGCGAACGGGCGCAGCTGGAGCCTCGCGCTAGTCGGCGCAAGACGCAATGTCTAGGCAGTCCCGACTTCGACGTTCGACGACTCTCCGACTCCGACCCGGTTCTCGGGCTCAATTTAGGGAGATCGATCGGGACGAACGGGGGTCTCTGTTGCGCTGTATCCCCCCCGCCGCTCGCCGGTGCGCTGCCCAAAAAAGGAGCTCCGGCGAAGAAGGCAAAGAGGCCCAGATGGAAGCTCATCATCATCGGGCGAGGTTATTGATCCACTCGGGAACGACCTGTCTGCTGTGCTGTTCGCCCCGTGCACCGCCCCGTGCACCGCCCTGTGTTGTGTCTGTGGCTTCGCGTGCCGTTTTTTGCCTTCCAGCCGAGAGGGCCCAACCGAGGGAGTTGCTGCAAGGAACCTATCCGGGCCGCTGCAAAATAGGCTCTGCCGCTGCTGCTGTGGCTAAGCTGCTCTGCGGAGGAAGTTACGTTGCTTGTTGATTGTTGTTAATAGTCGATCTTCCCCCGGAGAGTCCTCTCCGGCAGCGACTGATGAGGCAGATGTTATCGCCTGTGACTCTCCCGGCTGCTGCTCCTCCACGGACGACGACGACGACGATCGTCGGACGGTCACCTCACGGAGCCTCATGATGGGTGATTTATAGTGAGGCCTATAACAAATGAAACCGAACCCATCACAGGAGACCACGGCAAGGCACTTTTAGGTGGAGCTGCAGCAGGAAAATCCGAACGCGAGAACACAAAATAATACGAAAATCGACTCCGAGAAACTCCGAGAAGTGCAGAACGCACACAAACACACGCGGGGAAAAACGGGTGAGTAGCTTCGACATGGAATTATGTAAAAGCGGTAATGACTCGGGACCAATCGGGAGTAGAACGACGGAGACGTGGACGAAGTGGAGAAAAAATCAGCTGCTCCAGTCCGGTCGGTGCAAAGACCGGTCCCGCGGTCCCCTACAATGTTGCAGCGTTCTTGGGCCAGCGTGAAGACACACATGTGTGTGCAGGAGACGACTTCCTGGCGTTCCACTGGCGGCGACGGAGGGCGGTAAGTCTCGCCAGTAATTTGCGCGCGGAGCGGAGCGAGGTGGAAGAAAATTATTTATCGCATACCCGCCGCATGGGCCCTCGGCTTCATCTGGGCCAGCCGCAGAACATGCGCATGACATGATGATGAGCGGCAGTTGATTGGTCGTCGGGCCATCGGGTGGGGCCCGGTAACCAGTTTTCCGCGTGGCCGCGTCAAGAAGAAGATCGCCCTCGTTGTGGTGGGTTGGGGTGATTATCTAATCACGAAACGCCCGCTCCCGCTAGAACCTAGAACCGGCCGGGAAGCGGTGGGCGGGGGCTACGCAACGTACCGTGGGTCACAACACGCGCGCCCGGGGCCAACGATCGTGACCTAACGGGGCCCCGGGTTGATCCCATGAATCCCGTATCGTCGTCGTCGGTCGGACGAACATCCTCCGCCAGCAAAATCAATCACCGCTCGGTGCGCTCCGCTCCGGATCACACGGAACGGAACCTGGCAGATCGCGAGCCCGACAATGACCTTCAACTGTCGGAGCAGCAGCATCATCATCGGAAATAATCACTCACTTCGGCGCGTTTCGAGTTCGTCAAATTTGGGAGAATGATCGAAAAATCGATCGCGTCTGATCGCGGGACCTCCAATTACGGGTTGGTGGGCCCCCTCGCAAGGGCCAATCTTCGGGGTCGGGGTCTGTGTTTAAGGTGTTGCTTTTGGGGAGGACTGTGAGAAAGAATCTGTCGGAAACAACGACGAGTACGATCCGTAGTCAACCATCCATTTAATAGATTCTCTTTTTGAATGTTTACCCGCAAAAAAAACGGCCGGACCTAGCTCATAAATATGAAGTCCGTCCAGGGCACTGGAACCAGCGCGGCGCTTCTTCGCTTTGTGCGGTTTGGCGAAATGGTGCCCCATAAAATGTGCCACAGCAAACACCTTGGGGTCTTACAACTTCTAAAACCCTAATTCTTCTTCCGCTTCATGCGCCGGGAAGGATCTTTATGACTCACCACGCGTTGGGGCCACCAGAGTGGTGACCAGAGTTTGAAGGCACACCAGTGCTGTGTGCTGTTTCGCTATGCTTTAGCGTGCCCTATCAACACAAGGCGGTGACCCAATGGAAGACGGTGCCAGGTGCCGTGCGCGATGCGGCATGCACGAGCGCCCGGCCCTCTCGGTTAGAAGTCAAGGTTTTTCCGCCGCGCGCTCCGAGTCGGAGGAGGCTCTCGGCCAGGGTCAATGGCAGACACCGAGCGGCTTGGAAATGAGCCAGAGGTTATTATGAGAGGAACGGCTGGAACGACGACCACAACGACGACGACGACGACGACGCAACACCGACGAGGAAGAAGCGGAAAGAAAAACTTACCAAGCTCCGAACGGAGATGATGGCCAAAGCAGGTTGCCGCGCATCGCCGGTGCCGGTGCTGCCGAAGGGGAAGGGCTCCGTGGGGCCCCTTCCAGGGCCGAGGGATGATAGGAACACGAGCGCGCCGGCACCGATGCTTTATTAAAATCGAAAATGAAAACGCTTCTTTGCGGCGGCCAGTCTCGGATCGGTGGCCTTGTTACCGGCTCTCTCTCTCCGGCTCCTCCGGCATGGCTTATGCTGTGCCACTTGCCGCCACCGCCACCACGGCGTGTGTGTCTGACGGCGTGCGACGCAACGAAGCGCAGCCCACATGTTGCGCTGGCGCACATATTTGCTATCCGAAGAACGAACCGAAGCGAGCAAGAGAAGAAGTAGAGAAGTGCTGCAAAATGCAGCCCAAGAACTGGTGTGGTTACGGTCAGCCGGCGAGTGTTTGAAAAATTGTTCGAAAACACGATAATGTTGGCAAAAAGGGGATTTGTAGAACTCCAAAAGCGTTCGCGAATTCTATCCCCTTCCATCGTGACCACGTTCGGGGAGGCCGCTTTTTTTTGCAATCATCCCGCTTGATGACATGTAATCGGCGTGCAGCATAAACCCGGGCGATCAACCGATCAGTCCGGGAATCAGTCCGCTGCACGACCGAGTGCAGCGGAACCGATGCGAGCCCTAATGCGAGGTACGTTATGGCTGGACGATGATGATGCTCCGGGTCGGCGAAGTCACGTCTGCGCATCATGCTAGCGTTTCTAATTGAATTTTCCGTGGCCGAAACCAGAAAAAGAAAAGAAGGGAAAAAATACCCGATCCAGCCACAAATCGCTCACCGCGATCGATTCTTCCCAGAATGCAGTCAGCTCCAAGAAACCACACACACATGAACCATAAATTATGCTCGGCGAGCTCCACACGCCGCCGCCATTCGCCGTGGCACGGCGACGCACCACGATCGCAAGGTGGCCCCAGCACGGACGGCCATATCTTTTGTCACTCTCTAGGACCGATTCTAGGAACTGCACTGCCCATTCGCGTCACCCTCTCTCTCACTCTCTGCCCAACAGTCCAGTCCAAGTGTGTGATCGATACGATCGATACGGAGGAGCACCGATCGTTTTTCTCGCAGTGTGAGATTTTTAGCCACGGCACTTGCACGAACGGCGAACACTGTCAAGGAAATTTGAGGACAAAAATCCTCAGAGCCCCAGAGACCTGACCCGACCCTCGACGAAGCGGGGGTCTCCGCGATAGCGATCGCAGTCTCCGGCGGGGGGTGAACTTGAAACCGAAGCACAAGAACGCGATCTCCTGGCGGGAACGATCGCACGCGAGCGGGAGAAATTTACCCATCAAACCATGGCCATGCGTGTGTGTCGCGAACCGCGGGGATCACCACCCCCCTGGCACAGGAAACAGCGCGTTGTGAAGCGGAAATACACGGCGCGCAAAAAACCGAAGAAGAACAAAGAAACTCGATGCGCGCGCAAGCGACGAACCCGCTTTTTGCGAGCGGAAACTTCAGACCGACGGCTCAGGCAGTGACAGTGGGCCGCGGGACCGGGAGATTGAGCGAAGGAGCCGACCCGACCAGTGCCCGATTGTAATGAAAATGGAAACGATTGCAATAAACAACGATTCAATTTATGATGACTGCGTAAGTAATGGGTTCTAGCGGGTCGGGCCCATGGCATGGCATGGCGTGGCAGGTTCATAACGATTCGAGCTCCACTGAGGCTGAGACTGGCTCCGCCGGGGCCTCACCGAGGACCGAAATCCGTTGGCACCTTTCTTCCGGCCGTACGACGCCGTGAGTCATTTGCATTGTGTGTTTGCAGTCGCGCCGGTAACGCGCGCCTTCCGTTGCACCGTTGCGGTTCGCCATCTTCATTTGTTTGTTTGTTTGCCTGCCCGTTCGGATTGGTCAGTGAACCCGCGGGACAGTCCGTGGACGTGCCGCGCCGTTTGCCGGGCCAGCCCGGTGCGGTGGCCAGCAAACATTCGTCATTCGCCGCCGCCGCCTTGCAGATCGCCGCTTGCCATGCCACTGCAACACGGCTAAAATAAACAACAATCGCGTCGGTCGCATCGTCACGCAAAAAAAGCGAACACAGACCCACAGCAGAACACAGCTGCGCAAGAATGGACCGGCCGGCCGGCTTTGGCAGGAGATTAAATTAATATTCCGTCAACGGGTCGCGCGCGTTACTTCGCGCGTACATTGTTCGCAAGCCGGAGGGGACGGAGGCCGCATAAAAAGTAACAGCTTGTCACCGGCGATCTCCCCGGTGCGGGGCCCCGGTCCGCGCATACACATCAAACACCGACGGGTCAATCGACGGACTTCGATTCGGATTCGCACTTGTCGAGTGTCGTGTTTTGCATGACGATTGTCGTGTTGATTTGCACAGCACTTCTTGGGAATGAATGGAGCCCCTTGGGACCTGGTTCTAAAAGACACACAGAAACATCTACGAAAAATCGGTCCGACAAACTGATCCGAGCGAACAAATGGACCCTGGCGTTTGTGGGCCATCAATCATCCGAATCGAAGCCACAGCGATCCGGACGGATGCCGCGGGCGATCGATCGATCGCACGCGCCAAATCTAGTTCAGCCATCTCCCCCATCGAAAGTACGGCCTATCTGCGATGGACTACTTACCGGGTCCGATTCGAGCTTGCTGACTCTGACCGCGCGCGCATTATCGTTCTAACGGCATCGGCGGACCCGGTAATTTTTCAGCCTCCCAAAAAGCCCGCATCCCGTTTCAGACCGATGGGTCAATTCGGTTGGGAACCCGCCACGGGTTTGGGGTTTAGTTTTCGCGAAACGGTGCACCTACCGATCGGTCTTCTAACCCTATGATTAGGCCCCAGCCACGGTGCTGAATAAAAGTGAAAAACCAAAGCAACCCGCGGCTCGTCAAAATCGTGCACAGTAACTCGAGATTGTTACGAGCCACGCTCGTTACAAGGGCCCTGTTAGAACCTTCTTCTAACCCTGCCCACGGATCCCGGACAGCTTCGGGCGAACTCGAGCCGGGCCCGGGATTTTCAATATGTAGAATCGAACCACGCAAAAGTACCGTTTCACGGTGTGCTCGGAAATATTGGGAGCAGTTGGCGTGCCCGACCTAACACTCATCATATTTTAGCTCCCGGTCGGATCCCGGGTGGGTCAAATCCGACCTACAGGCTTTCTGCGTACTCCCTGTGCGTCGCAAGAACCCGTTGCTCGTAAACCCAATTTGACTGACAGCTAACCCGTGCCGGTTCGACGGATGGGATGGTCTCCCGGTCCGTACGGGGCCCCGGTACTTGACACCCCGGAAGCAATCTTCCCGGCCATCACTCAAACTTGCGGCGCGAGCTGTGTGCAGTCGCGGGGTGCATAGGTGCCCGTGCACACTTCGCACGGCCACGGCCACGTGAAAGGCCCGACGACCCGACGGCGGCCATCAAAAGTCTTCGGTGCTAAACCTCACTCTTCGGTTGACGAGCCTGCCTGCCGCGACCTCAAGTGGTTCAGTTACATTTGCAAGTCTGCTCCACCTCGCGCGGCCATCGGTGCCCGCCCATTTCATCTTGGAGCACCACCCCACGTAAGCCTATCATTAACAAACATTCACCGTTTTTTTCGCTTCTCGAGACGGCAACCCATTCGGAAGGCAGAGTAGAACTCGGTTCATTCTATTCAATTTGTCCGTCATATGCTAGTCGCGTCGCTTTTGCGTTTAATTTTCTTTCTCTATCTGCGCCGTGTGCCCTTTGGCAGAGGCTCCAGTTTCTGCCTAGAACCCACGGCTATAAGACGTTCATCGGTGGCTCAGGGGACCGTGAAAATGCAGAAGGCACAAAATGTGGCCAACACAACAACACAATAGTGTCCCACTAGCCACCCAACGCTGCCGGCCGATGATCGGTACAATTAATGCCCGGCGAAGCCCCCGCTCGTTGACGTCAGGAAGCCGGCAAAAGACGAGAATCATAGCAACCCGCGGGAAGCTCCGTCAGGAGGAGGCCTCGTGGGCCGAAAAGTTGATGAAGTCACTTAGGCGAACCAAACGGTAAATGTCGCAACATCGATTAAAAATAATGAAAAAAGAACGAGAATTCCTGGGCCCCGTTTGGAGCATAACGAGGCCCGTGCAGACGGACGCTAATCGCGCACCATTTTTAGAGACCCCTAATCGTGGCGGCGTTTGGGGTGGTGCTGAGTACGGAAGAAAAGAGCTCACAACAAGCACCATCAGCAGCACCATCAGGTCTCTATTCTTGGGTCTAAGAATGGCCACGAAACGCTGCCGGAGGAGCCCAGAAATAGCCCGGCTCGATGATGAGATGGGCGATGAGATAACACAAAACTGATGGCCATGCTTATCGGCCGAAAAATAGTGGAAAATGCTTTACAATCCTTTGCCGTATTGTTGACCGCTCCTTCAATGAATGCTCCGGAAGCATAACAAATCCGTATTTAAAGGAACTGCTTGTAGGAGATTTCATTAGTATAGAATAATTTGAAAAAGAAGTCCAATTCCCTTCGAAGACGAATGTCGTGCCTTATTTTCATAAATCAAGACACTACACACACGAACGTAGACGGCGAGTGGCCAGGAGGAACCGGTTAACCGGTTCCAGCACGGGACACCCCGATCGATACGCGTTGATTGCGCCACTAACAAGAAAGTGCCGTTTCGTGTAATCACAAATCGCGCTTCTTCGGCGAATCGCCACGAAAGAGGCCACAGGCCAGCCAGTTGACCAGCCAGTTGCAATTGCATAATGTGCCGGTCCCGGCCAAGGCAATGTCACACACGGCGGGGGCACGCGCGGCTGGGGCGATGCAATTTATCGTTTTGGAAACGATTAGATTCCACCGGCCGGATGCGACATACCGTGGTCATCCGGTCGCTGCAGTTATGCTGCTGGCCCGGACGGTGTGGCACGTGGTGGATTACGTTACGCGGCCGCATAACGGAACTCTGTGCAATTGCGGCCCTTCCACCCGCCGCGCATCAACTGTCGCCATTGTCCTTTCCCGGTCCGCACGCGTTTGGTGGACCGGAAAAAGGACACACCTCGTGCCGGGCCGGGCGGCGTGTTGGGCCATGTGACGAACCGAGTGGTGTGGCACGCAACTGGTTTTGTATGCACACGGACTCCGACGATGGACTGTGCGGTCCGGTGTCGGTGACAACTCCCTGGCTCCCTGGCAACTTCCTTCGATTGTGTTTGATTGCAGCTGTGGCCGGCGGACGGACCGCTAATCTTTCGCTTATTCTAATGTGCCGGCGTACAGTGGCCGCACGTGCACCGACCAACTGGACATAAAGCCGGCTCCGGGTGCGGGTCGGGTGCGACCTTGCGGCGGTGCACCACGAAACCACGTCGGCCACGTTTGTGGCCATTTTAATTACGTTTTACACCCTGGAGGGCCGTTAAAGTGAATCTTGATTAGCCGCGGTCCGTGCCCTTAGTCAACCGTAGGTTCTTGGTTCGTGACTGAAGAGTGTTTGCATATCGTCCGGTGATGATCTCCGCGAGCCGATTTTAGCACAATGAGTAATAGGCGCCTCCGAGAGCCCATCGAAATCGTTGGCGAGGATTATATTAAAAAATGTATTTTCAAACAAACCAGAAATACGTCACCCGGTCACTGTTTTGAACCCTTTAGAGTGTGCCACTTCGACAGTCGTCGAACAGAAAAGCCCCCGCGCAGTAACCGGTCCGGTGTAACGCCCGCGTCAGTAACGCACCGGTCAGTGGCAGGGTCTTTGTAAAGGTCTCAGAAGGGCACGGCGCACGGCTTCTTTCTCCTCATGTTTATTCATGGAATTTGCAGCACAGGATGACATGGACTCGACGGCGGAGATGGTCCCGAACCCCGGGCAAGAAGGAACTGGTGGACATTCTTCGCCCACTTTGCCCATTCGGACCACTGCACAATCGTGATGCTGCTCCGTGTGATGGTGACCGGAGATGATAGCGCAACCTTTCGCAAATGGCTGCGTCGCGTTGTCACGCAGCAGCGTCCGTACCGCCAACGATTGGCCGTTTTGCCGCATCGATGGCACTGGAACTTTACGGAAAGAATGTGTTCAATGGGAAGTTTACAAAAGATACGAAAAAATAGACAACCCGGAGCTTCAAAGACTTCCAATCGCAGTAGCAGTAGCAGCTTCGTCCTCGGTCACTTTGATAGGTTCCTACAATCAATCAACTAGTCAATCAAAGCCATCGGTTCCCTTTGACCTCTCAGCCCTCCGAAGCCCGGTAATTATCCGCCGCGTGCTAAGCAGGCGGCGCAAATGGAAGAAGGACACAAGAACCTTGCACAAACAAAGCGAAGGAACTATGATCTCACAACCGGAACACAGGTGCCCGGCAAGGTGAATCATAAATCATGACCGTGCACCACCGGCGATCGGTCACGCTGCCCGCCCGATGATTGTACCAAATTCCTGAGCATCACAACCCCGATGTTCCCCGATGTGTCAAGGCTAACCTTGATGTCCTGGAAGGCTCACCGACGCGAGGGGGGCGCTGCAATCGCTGGCATCATCGTGCTTAATTTAAAAAAGCGTTAGCAAATTAAAAAGAATCATGTTGGACCCAAAGTTGGATCGTGACGGCGTTCCGGAGCATCCCGGCGGACGTTGCGGGATGGATGAGATCAGCCACGAAGCTGCGCAGATCAACGCGTCAACGTTCACCGCCGGTGACTCACGCGTGTTGTGATTCGCTCGCGGAAGTGTGAGGTTCAAGGACTTGGCTCGTTCCTTTCTTGTCCATGTCCACCGGCCTTGAGTCCGTGGGCCGGGCAAAGGATTATCCAAACAACACCCGCGTTAAAGGTCGATCACACACCCGTTAATGCCGTTAAAATTAAGTTGAGACGAAAGGGAAATTGGACTTCACACCCATCGCCCATCACAGAGCAGCAGAGAGAATGGGCCGCAGGGATTCCGGCCCGAGCCTCGCCGGTGGTGGTCATAATAATAATCATTATCAACGATTCTGCTCAATTACTGATTGTGTTTACTTATGCGCCGCCACCGCCTGCAACGGGCGCGGCCATCTTCAAGTGCATTCAAGTGCGTGCGTGCGTAAAGACTCGGCCCTGGCTGGGTTCACGGAGGTGCGCCCTTAAGTATGTTGCTGGGTGCCCCGTGAACAAACCATTGATCATCATTATCGTTTGCCACTACCTGACCCGGGCCGGGCTGGGTGTCCTGTCGATTATAGGAATCGTTAAGCAGCGCAAAATCTCGAAGAATGGTTTTTCGCCTTCCCGCCTCTGGGACGCAGGTCGATGGTCTGCCGCCCTGACGCGCCGCCTGATGTGACGCATCGGGATAATGATATAATTTATCGATCGATCGATGATTACTAGAAGCCACCGGTCGCCGGTCGGCAATTGCGGATAATTCGCAAATTTCTGTCAGGTGCTACTGTGCGGTGTCCTTGAATCCCCTGGACGTGTATTCGAACGTGTTTGAACCATCGTGTGGGCATTAAACCGCATGACTTGGTCAGATTTGAGCTGTCGAATTGAGCGCCAAACACTGGCCATCCGAAGTGAAGATCCGATCCCAGGAAGGAATTTCTCTGTCCGCAAAAAAAACAGGACTAATTGCTTCAGAGGCCAAATTTGGGCAGTGGCCATGTCGAAAAATGGGTACAAAAATGCGGAACTGCCTGCGGGACTGGAATGTAGTAATCTCTAGTCCTAATGGTCGGAGCTGATGGATGGCTGAAACGAGCGATAAAAAACAAGCACGGTCCATCAAACGGTGCGCCCGGGTGGCCCACTGCACGGTCTTCGACACAGCTGACTCCGAGCTGACATGTGCCTTTTTGTGTGGCCGGCAAATGCAAGGCTCCCTTGCGCAGGAACCTCGCCGTAAGATCGTTTTGTTTTATGGACCCCATTAAAGCGAGATGCGCCTTGGATTCGCCTTGGCTTTGTGGCGGTTTCTGTGGCGATATAAAACACTGCAGCAGCAGCAGCCATCCATCCTCGTCCGGCTGGATGTCTGGTGGTGCACCGACCACCGAGTCGTAATTAAAAGAATCCAGTGCAGTTAATCTGCACAATTAGTCATCAATTAATGGCGCTGGAATGTGCGAATCATCATCCCAAGGCGGCCCCACATGCGGTCGCGGGGCCCCAGGGATGCAGCGAGTTTGTTCCTCGAGGCGATCCTTAAGGTCAATGGAGCGATAAAGAACCGAGCAAAAACCTACGATGATCATTTGAATACCTTGGCCAGTCCTCTTGGGCCAAGAGATAAGCAAAGCATACCTTTGAAAAAATTGTATGATAAAAAACGAAATATTTTGCCTAAAGAGCAATCTAGAAGGGTAGAGAAACAACAACGAAACAATCCTCCGGCCAGAGTCTTGAAGGAGTTTTGCCGATTACCGACCACCGATCGCCACACATGATCACCACTTGGCGTTGGCACCTCCAAAGTGCTCGAATGTAACGAAAGAACACGACCGACCAGTGTGTTCCCGCAATGTGCTCCTGCTCGACGTGTCAGAGACCTTTCGCCCGGCACCCAGGCACACACTTCACCGGCCGATGGCTAAATTTATGGCTACTCGCAAACACAGAGCCTCCAGAGTGAGATATCGTCCTACGGCGCAACATTGTGCGCCCAAGAAGAGATCGATCAATCCCGGTCACCCGGGAGACCATCTGAAGTGGTCCTCGGACCGCGTGCCCAACGTCAGCCCAGCCCAGTCTCTTTGCTGAAGTGCTCTTACGGGCAACTCGCCACTGCGCGAACCGCGGGAGGCTCTTTCCGCTTTAGTTACATTTTAATAATCCACCATTAGTGGCCACCTCGGCCATTGCTCACTCGCTGGACGCCCTCCAACAGGCCGGGCACCCGTCGAGAGTGCGTTCTTTGTAGTGGACTGCGGGCCCCGACCGGCTGCCACAGCTTAGCTAAAATGCAATTTTCGTCCGACTAATTCCAATTCCGACTCCGCCGTCGTTGGTTCCCCCGGTTGACCTACAATCGACCACCAAGAGCAGCGAGCATAAAAAAGCATATGTCACTCCGGCACCACCACTGCCAGCACCCGGGTGGAGGTCGGTGACTTGCACGTGTGTTTTGGGTGAAGGGGGTGGCCTCAAAACCCTCCGCCGAATGGGCGAATGGCGCATAAATAAAACGCCGTGCCGCGGATTTCGCGGCATTGTGTGCGATTTGCAAACAATATCGATCGATCGGCCGCTGGCTGGTGGCTAGTGGTTTGGCTTTGATTTCCACCCCCTGTCCGGCTGCCAATTTTACTTCCAGCCGGAATGCCGGTGCTGCGACTGACCCAAGATTTATGTGCGCTACACGTTCTCTGTGTGCTGATAGTGGACAAACAGGGTGAACAACATGGACCAATAATAAAAATGTCCAAAACATGTTTAATGCTGTTACGGTCACGTTGAGAACGATTTTTGAAATGACACTCTGATAAAAAAGATTTCGCGAAAATAAAACATTCTCATTAGAAGCACCCTGTGTCTGGACGATCGAACCCCGTGTCTTGACGACGCTTGGCGCGGAGTGTCCTACGGGACGCAAAACACAAATTCTTCCAACCGACACCATTAGCCTTGTAGGCCCACAGTGGCCCCCCGTGTCCGGAGCCAGAGTTCGGTTGGTAGATCACGAAATTTTACAAATGATTGAACACTGAGTCATAGCACTCGGCCGTCGCGGCGGACATTACGGCGAACACTCGGGCTCGGCCCCTGGCCATTTGCGGTTCCCGGCAGCCGACGGAGGCCAAGGGCCAACTGCCTAACAGATTGGGTATCAATTTTACGACCCACCGCCCGGTACTGGAGCGGCGCTCTGATCTGAGGAAACTGGAATTCGGTTTCACGATCACCACCCCAACGAAAAGGATGCCATGAACCCTTGGGGGCGATTATTAACATTCCAGGAAATTCGGCCCCTCGAAGCGCACACCGATTTGGGAGTCAACACTCTGTTTGCTCAGGCCGCGATCGATTTACGCGGTTGCGACATTGGACTTCGGAGGAGAACGGAATGGGGCCAACCACTCGGTGGACCCATCGTCTAGGGGTTTGCCATTTTCTGTTACCCCGATCGCTTGAACCGAGTCCAACAATGTGCGATAGGTACGTTTCGCTTTCATCGCGCTCGTCCGAGGGAAGTGTCTCAGAAAGACATCAGAAGGAGTTCATTTTTTCTTTCCTTCTCCATCCATCATCTGTCCATCGGTGGGTACAATGGGCGAGAAAACTGCAGGCCCTGCGCTATTGGGCTCACGCGCGCGCCGTGGCCCTGGAACCGGTTGGGGTGTTGGGGGGGAAGCTAGCGTTTTTGCTTCTGTCCCGCCGACAGGCGTGACAAAATTTCCACCGGCCAACACGAGCACGAGCTGTCGAGTCGGCTATCGGCTTTTCTTGGCTTCCTAACCACCGATCATCGTCATCGGGAGGCCGTGATTGACTTTTTTCGCGTCATTTTCACCACATAAACAGCACACCAGCAACCACCAGCACCGCTACCAGCGATCAGCGGCTCGTTACATCACCCGGCTCTGGCCACACGCCGGTCCACACCGAGTTACCAGAAAAACACGACTTCTCGTCAGTCGCGTATTTGATCATCACCCCGTCCGGTGCGGTAGCCAACGAAGCCGCCGCCGAGCATGGCTGGCACGAGCGTAGGGTCTGCATGATCTGCTATCCGGAGCACTAAATGCCGGTCACTCGGAGTCGGATTTTCTCGCATGATTTCATTCCCGGGCAACTGAAACTAGATCCCCGTGCGCAAGATAATGATGGCCTAGGTTTAGCGAATGGCCCCAGCCAGCCAGGAAGCACCCGGGTTAAGCACCGTCAGCTTCCGCACAAACTTGAATCCTTTTCTGCGACCACACAACCACACCGCAACCTTGGCCCTTGGAGTCCCTGTGCCACGCGGCTGGTCAAATCAATCAGCGGCCGCAGCAATCCGGTCGTACCTACCATAAAAAGTCGTAAAAGATTATTTTTATTGCCGAAACTCATTAAAGTTACATGGCTCTTAATTACTGCACTCGGCGGCCGCGGCCATTTAGCGGGCTCCCCACTCTGGAACGCAGAAAATGGACACCAAAAAAGGGAAGATGCTGCTCGCTCTACGATCCTGGACGCTCGGACCGGACCGGACCGGCCCGGCCGGGTGCCTGGGTGATCCCCATTTAAGGTGCAACTTTGTTGCAGCCCAATGCCGCTCCGGATCGCTTACGCGGTGGCGGAAACGAAGGATAGAGTTCGTATTTGGGCTCCCCGAAGCCGTAGGTGGCAGCAGCCGTATAGGAGTGGTCTCCGTGAGTGAGTGGGCCAATTAATGGGGAACTTTCTTCGCGCGTTTTTCTGCGATCACTGCGGGGACGCAGTAGCGTTGGCAGCGGTGTGTGTGAGCGTAGCGTGATCGATAGATGTGTCTCTCATCTACGCCCGTCAAAACGGCCACCACATCTCAAACGCCACCGAGCCAGCGCCGTTGAGATGTTGCATTATTAATCATTTCTCCTTCGCTTTCAATTCTCAACCGCAAAAAGTGCACTTGGACGACACCTGGAGGACCGTTTCGCAAGGACCGGAGCGGAGCGATGAAGGGATATAGATTTCATCAAACCCGTCGTGCGTCGCGAGGGAGCGGCCACGAAATGGTGCGTGGTGTGCCCTGATGGCTGAAGCGATCAATTCACGCTGAGCCCAGGAAAGCTCCGCCACGACGCGGTTCGGTTGCGTAACGTACGGCTTCACCGTCGAAGGGATGCTTATAATTCGCGACGTCTTAAGACACCGCCGGCGGCTACGGGGCTTGGGGCCGCGGTAAACGGTAGGATCGCTTATGGCCACACCGTACACTCCACTCGGCATCGATTTTGAGCCGGGCAGCCGGGTTCGCCGGCTGTTCTAAGGCTGTTCGAACAAACACTGCATTGCACTCCCTTGAGCGGGGCCCGAAGACTTATCGTTTTGGGGACACAACAAACGAAGCACGGCGCCACAAAATGAAGACATCTTCAGGCCAGCCAGCAGCTGATGATGCATTTCGACCTTTCGCTTACGAGTGCGACCCGCGGGAGCCTCTGGCTTCTGGTATTTTCCTTCGCACCGGCGATGCCCTTTTCCCAACTCCGAGATGCGATGGGGGAAAAAATGTAAATTTTGCAGATCTCAATTCTCGCACCAAACGTGGCCGAAAGCGGTGGCCATCGCGTTGCGCGCGTTCGACGGCTTTTGGCTAAACGAGGTTAAAAGAAGAATCTTCGCCCGTTCGATGGGCTTTGGGCAACAGGAGAAGAGTTTCTCGCCGCCGACGACGACGTCCTCGACGGTGAGAGATCGTTGCGATTCAATTACGCAACACGCTAGCCAGGAAAATTATCAGCCGAAGAAACAGCAAACAACACTTGCAGAGTATTGACTTCTTAATCGGCGATTAGCCGCGTTTGGTGCACTTCTATTGTGCAAAGGTTTGTGCAAGACCTTTACTGAGGCGGCTCGCTTGGGGGCGGAGAAACCGTTAGGTCCCAGCAGTAGTGTCGTTATGGTTCACTTATATCACTTAACCTTCCAGTTATCATCGCTGTTCCCGTTGTGCCTCACGCGTTGCAGGCTGGCCGTGTTCGGAGCAGGTTTTGGAACGGATTTATTTTGTCACATCCGCGAAACCACAGTTCTCACTGCCTTGGCCGAAGTGGGAAGAACGTCTTGTTTCGAAACGCCGTTACAAATCGAGCTTCGGGTGAAGACTTTCCCATCCACCAGTCAACGCCGAATGGGCTGTTAATCGAAAGATTTTCGTCATCACCGCGACGCTCCGCTCCGAAGCCATTCGTGAAGATGTTAGATTGTAAATCCGATCGCGCCCGGCCTGTAGGCCTCACAGCAGTTGGGACGGAGGCGTGATTGCTTACAGTGCGCCGCGACAGGAAACGGCGTTAACTAACGTGCGTCGCCGTTTGGCAGCCTGGGAAAGTCGTTGCGCTTTTATGGCGCGGTTGCAAAATATTTTCACGAAAGCATCAAGCGTGGGGCGGCGACACCGCCAGAGTTCTGCGCCCGAAGGGCACGCGGTAATCGGGGACGTGGAATCTTATTTATTAGAAACCGAACCGAGCATCAAGGTAAAAATGCGATGCGATCGCAGTCGCAAGCGTGTGTCAATTTGCTGCGCAGCTTCAGTATTTCGAAATGAGTTTCTTCAAATCCTGTCTGGCTCTAGCGCCCCGTCGCTGAACGGCTTCCTGTGGAAGACTTCACGGGGAAATCACGGGGAGTGGCAAGCGAACAATCCGCGTCTTCTCGGCCGCGATCCCGTCTGGAGCGATAGTATCTGTTGGGGGGAGGCCCACTACACGACAACCGCCAAACTCACGCTGCCCGCGGCAGTGCAGCGCACCTCGATCGGAACGATCGTGTGGCCGCGTGATGAAAACGGTGACGGTGTCGTGTGCAGGTCGTACTAATAAAATTGATTTTTATGCAACGCCTCGCCGGCGCGCTCGGCAACACCGAAGGTACGAAAGGGCCACCAGGGCCAGGAGAAAGCAATGCTCCGTCGGCTCTGGGACGAGAGAAAGATGGCGAATATCGGGGACATTGTCACGATTGTCACGCGCCCATTTGTTGGTGCGAAAGCGTAGTTCGATTTGATTGATTCGTTCGTCCGCGGGTTAGAAAATCCTTTCCCAAACAGACTGCTTTTCTACCGGCGTTTTGGGAGGTTCGTGAGACGATTGTCTTTTGCCCAGATCCCAGTGGGTGGATGAATAGTTTACCCAACCCGCAAGCGCAGTGGGTGTAGTGTGAAAGAAATGCCGAAGACCGTCCCCATTATTCAACCGCACGGGCGGCGTTTAGAAGTCCGCCTTTAACCTAACGGACAACCCGTTCCAGCCAATGTGCTATGGCGTCATGGGGTCGCGTGTGCTCCCGGCTAACCCCGACGGGGTTGGCCGGGCCCGCTTCCGTCTGAAGCCAACATAAATTAAAATCGGAAACAATGGCAGTAATGAACCGGCGCACAGCTGCACATCCGGAAGAAGGGGCTGATAATTTATGTGGAGAGCAAAAAACCAGGTGCTGGCCAAATGACGGGCAACGACGTTGGGAGAGATCTTCTCGGCGTCTTTCGGTGTGGCATCTGAATGCATCACATCAACCGACCGCACTTTGACTGGTTCCCGCCGGGAACGTAATTATCATTACGCTGCGGAAACGATGGGAAATTTTGAGCCCGTTCCGTCAGCGGCAACGGATTCGAAGATTTTTCAATATCTCGGCACCGCTTTCACGGCACGGCGGGCGGGCGGACGCGTAACGAGGCTTCTCCTCAAGTTGAAGGTCGAATACAACAAAGTAAGGCGATTGCGTTGCCGGGATAGTCGGCAGTGGCCGGATACCGTCAACTCCTAGGGATCGTAAACGGAAGCACAAATGCACCAAACATCGTTATTGGTTTCAATAGGGTTTGTATTTAGAAAAAGAGTACAGTAAACTATCATCAACGAATGATTATCCGCTGAAGGGCGCAGTTCGGATCCTTCGGAACACACAGTTCACTTCACCGTCGGTACGCAAACGTTCCCCCTTTCACGCAACGCAATTAATTCACGATCTGAATTCCTAGTTCAATGAAGCTCCTTCTTAGCTGCAGTTTAGTTCATATGCGTACGTTTCGAAATTAATGCTACTTACACACCTGAAAACCTTTGTACATAAGCGTGTCTACTTCGGTGCCTTGGCCACCAGGGGGCGCCAATGCTCACCGAAGAACCACAAAACCGGGCAACGCACAGATAATTGTCGACATGTAAACACTTTTTACTCGATATCGTTAAACAAAATAAATCGGCCAAAGTGTGAGTGTTTGCACGCAGCTGACCATGGCCTGATGGTCAGAGTGGAGATGTGTCGCTTTGAATAGTTTGAACGCTAACGAACTTCTTGATCTTCCGGAACCAACTTCCGCTAGGAATGTGAAAGAGCGCGTTGTACCCTTTTCCTTCGCACGCAACTGACTGCGCACACAAACATGACGACGTCAACACTATCCCCCTTCGATGAATTCCGATACGATTCCGGTTTTACAATACGATGTTCTTTGAGTCAAATTTTTAAAATAATTTTCCTGAAGCACAATTTCTGAAAGACAAAACACATAAGAATAGTGAATGAACACAAAGCGCTCCAACCAGATGGACCTACCCTTGCCACAGTTTGTCCCCGCCCGATGGTCACTACCAATCGATGAAATCGATTATCCGTAGCAAATCTCACAGCTCTACCTCGGACCCTGCGACTATACTTTGCACGCCAGGCAGATTGGTTGGTTCGTGTTCGGGAGGAAGCGGTGCGCAGGACGATAACGCGCCAGAGCTCGACTCGGTCGCCTCGATACCACCGGCGGGCCCGTCTCCTGTGAGGGACGCTTGAGTGTTGTTGAATGCGTCAGCGGGAATGATGGACATGAGTTCATCAATCGCGCCGTCGATCGTCGCTGCACCCACGACAGACGACGGGAGCTGCGAAGCGGAAGCCAGCGAACCGATCCCGTCGATTAGCTCGGGCACCGAAGAGGACGGGATGGCCAACATCGCGGCCAACGGTGACACCGAAGTCGACGAGGGGGAAAACGTTATCGTCGAGAACGTTTCCGGAGAGAGGGTGTCGGACACGGAGATCGAAAGGTGGTCCTCGATCGGTGGAGGATCAGCGGAGGCCCAGTGTAAGGTGGGGGAAAAGCGCAAAAGCGTATCTAGCGCCACGGAATTTGCGTCCTCCAAAAGCTGTTCGTGATCCGGCATTAGTGGCAACTGCAGCTCTGCTGCTGAATCGCTGACCGTTGGTTGGGCCAACTGTGATGTGCTTACAATGACGGACGCCGCGGTTCCACTCGCCGTATCCTGCCAGGTTCCCACTGCCGTAGCATCCGAGTCCGAATCACTGCCCGATGCGGATGGCGCGTCAATCAGTTCCGTTTTGGCTATCACCGTATTCCGACTGCAACCGGGCGTCGGTTCGACCGTGGTGCCATTCGGAGCGCAAGATGCTATCGGATCTTCAGATTTTGTACGTTTTGCCGATGAACACTCGGGGCCGGGCGGGGCCGATGTGTCTGTTTCTTTTGTCTGCGGCCCGGGTTGATCGTCTTGATGGTACCGCTTGATGATGACCCTGCTAAGTTTTCGCTTTCGGCCACCACCAGGCGTATTAGTGTCATCGTCCGAAGCGATCTCGGTTGTCGGCGAGCTGGAGGGCTGAATTTGGACGAAATACTGTCCGATCTTTTTCACTCCTTTTTCCTGGGAGCTTCCCGTTTCCATGGGTACCGCTGGAGAGGCGTTCTGTTCCTCGGGCCGTTTCTGGGAAAGTTTCCCCCGTTTGCTGCGACCACTCGGTTGCTCGGTGTTGCTCTTTGCTGCGCTCGCCTTTTTGGGAGCCGCTTTGGGAGGACGCGCTGCTTTGCTTTGGGCACCCTTTTTCTTCGCGTTGCCACGGCGAGTGGTTTTCGGTTTGGCACGGGAAGCTGCTTCCGCTTTGGAATCTTTTTTCCCATTTTTTTTGTTCTTTGAAGTGACCCAGTTCGTCGACAAGCGAATTCGGTGACCATCGCCACTGGTCTTAACCACGACGGAAGGCTCCACCGAATGGGACTCGCTGCTGGCAGAACTGGCGCTGGCGCTGGTAATGCTTGTGATGCTTGTGCTGCTACTACTGCTGCTGGTGGCACTGCTGCTACGGGTACTGTCGCTAGAGTTGCTGCTTCCGGTGGAGACATTCTTTCGGCTGCTACTACCATCGCCATCGCTGCTGCTGCTGGTGCTGCTGCTACTGCTGCTAGTGCTTCTTTGCCGTGTGCGCCAAACTTTCTTAGTCCCGGACTGCTTTGTTTTCCGGCTGTTTCGTTTTCTCTTGCGTCCCCGCGTTACCGTGGTAACCGATGTACGCAAGTTGTACACGACCTTGTCGTGCGAAGTGACCGTGCAAACCGTGTTAGGACAGGAAGAGGAATTGGACGAACAGACCGAAGAGCCTGACGCCGGGGACCGTGGGGAAGCTGTGTACAGTTCACCGTCCTCATTGTCGTCCTCGTCTTCGTCGCTGTCGCTCTCTTCGTAGATACTCTTCACTCCCATTCCGCCCGTGTAACGATTCACCCGGGACCGTGTGTAGTGATTGTCGCGCATGCTGGTGCCACTCCCGCTAGACCCAGCGCCCCCGTGGTACCCGGAGCTGGTCGATGCACCATTGTTGTACTCGCAGCTAAGGTCACTCTTTGGCAGGGGTAGAGAGTGCTTTTCCGACGCGTCGCCATTCGTCGTTGCGGGCTGATTGCCGGCCGATTCGACGGCCACAAACACCACATCACTGTCGTAGTCCGATTCTAGGTCAACCACATGGTCCGGCGTTCGGAGATGCGGAGGTTTCTGTGCCAACACGAACTGGCAATCGTCGGAATCGCTCGAGGATAGCGAAATATTGTCACCATCCCGAAGGGTACTCGTTGTCGTCGTTGCTGCCGCAGCAGAAACAGAGACCGATCCGGGGCTGTCCGAGTTGTCGTTCAGTTCGATAACCGGCGTGGATGCTGCTGCGTGAAATGCCTCCACCTCGGCCCGAGTCTCACGAAGCGTGCCTGTCATGATGACAGTTTCGTTAGTCGAACGCGCTTCGAAGCGAAACTGAGTGCGCCCGGCTCGTCCACGGCCACCAGTGCCGCTAGTACTCCCCTGACCGGTTCCGGTACTATTACTGGACGACGACGACGACGTGCTGGCGACGGGTTCGGACATATTGACGGCACCGTCATCCACTTGCTCCGAGTCTAGCTCTTCATCCGACGACGACAGAATCACATGCTGATTTGGGCGGTGATTGAAGCGCGGCTCGTACTGGACGCATTGATCGTAGCCAATCATGTCGTACGGTGAGCGGGCAAAGTTGGAGAGCTCGTGCCGAAAGTGCTCGCGAAAGCTGGAACAGACGTACGGGGCCAAGGCGCGCAGAAAGTCGGGCGAGTCGATATCGAACGAATTCAGCAGGTACCCCATCCGCGTTGCCATCGGTGGGGACATAGTCGGTGCAATGGTTTCCATGGCGTACACCTCGCGTTCCACCCAGGGCAGGATGCGATGCAGTTGGGCCGGATGCATACTAATAAGGGCAGAAGCATTAACATGATGCAATGCCACGCAACGGTACTGAAACTTACAGATAAAAATGCGCCGAGCTGACCCGGAAACGCCCATTCACATCCGGCAGCGGGCGAGCGTAGAGCCGCTGTCGATAGATGAACTGTCGCCAGGCGATGCTGTTCTGGCGAGTCGGAACCACTTGGTCGCCAAACTCGCGAATAAACCGTCGCACATCGCTCGACTGGTGCATGAACAGTTGCTGCATCAGTTCGCTCTGGCTCGTTGGCATGTGCAGCGTGGCATGGTACGTGATGCGGGGCAAATCGGAAACGTAAAAGTTTAGTCGACGGTAAAAGTCTGCCTCGCGCGGCAGTGACTGTTCCAGCGGGTTCGATGTCTGTATCATGTGTTCCTCGTAGCAGTTGATCGATTTGTAGTGTACGATCGAGTTGAAGCGCTGCTTGCACAGCGGACATTCCGGTTTAACCTGAAAGCACAGAGCGACAACGGAGTTAGTGAATGAAAGCAGCCGGAACATTCGGACTAATTTAGGCTATTACAACACACCTTACTCCATTCCAGCAGACACCGGAAGCAGAACTGGTGTCGACACGAGTTCGCGTACGCCTTCTGGCGACATTTTCCCAAACAAATTGCGCACTTTGGCGGAGGGGAGCTACGCCCGTCGGCTGATTCATCGGCTTCTTCCGACGACGAACTGTACACTACCTGTAACTGCGACGGTGGCGGTGGTGTAGTCGTCAGTGGCAGTATCTCCGGTGTCGGAGGACAATCCACGGCTACGGCGACCACTTCCTCCATGACTGCTCGCTAGAAGCGGTTCCTTTGTAAAGGGGTCCGGACAGACCTCACCAGACACTTGACCCTTGCGCACCACCCTTCCACTGAACTTTTCGTAGCTCAAAATAGCATCTGCAACCTTCTGTGTCGCGTCGTATACGGTAATTCTCCAAAAGACTATAGACTCGAAATTTTTGCTCTCACAGTGTTTCTCCCTCTTTCGCTACGCCATCACAGGGTACTGTTCACAGATATCTCACACATCGTGTTGGTTTGGTTAACAATTATTCACGACTCTGCCGTTCACGGCCACGCAATGACGCACCCCGCACCTTTGCACAGTTTAAACGACCGGACGCAGCACATGAAACGAAAATCTTATCACGTTACACAGGGACACCCCGAAATCGATTCGGTAAGGTGGTCTTGCAGCTAGCTCTGGTGGTTGGGACCAAAACAGCAAAAGTCTCATCAGCACCCTTTTCTCCTTCTAACTAACGAACTGACGTTTGGTTCTGAGGAGAAATCCGTTTTCAAGTGCGCTTCGTTCCTCTAGACTGAACGATAATTCGCTTTGCGCAATCCGTAGCGGCAACTTGGCCATACTGCAACTGGAATTAACTGATCGCTTTTCGATAGAGTTTTGATTAAAATGATTCATTAAAACGTTCCGGTTCATCGTGTTCCATAATCGGAACATTGTGTTAAAAACCTCAAACTCCAACTACCTGTCGTAAACAAAGCATGTTCCTCAGAGCAAAACAGAATCGTTTTCGAAAATAACATAAATCGCCGTACGCAAGAAAGATGGCACAAGGGAAATCGGTTTCAAGTCACACAGAACGCCAAACACACATCCGACGTACTGCTTGAAATATTTCACGTACCGTGATGCTATGAAAACAATAGATTTTCAGTTATAATTTGTTTTTTGGTTCCATTTTGTGTTACAATTTGTTAACGCTCGAGAATCCGAGAACACTGCGATAGTGGAGCTTCCTTGCTAGAATATTTCGGCAACACCATTCGTAGTGAAACCTATTTAAGGAAATAAAGCGGAACAACCAAAAACCGTTGGTGCTGTGATTGAACAATTAAGATTGAGTTCTCGGTATTGATATATATGGATAGGGTTTTCTGATCATTTGGTTTGCTATTATTTTTTTACGCTGGAGCAAATTTTTGTCCTCCGAAGGCACCCTGTTTTGGAACTGTCAAAATGGAACGCGATCGTGCGGATTCTTTGTTGTGGTTCCGGAATGCCGGTTCGCGGAACTGTTGTGTTGATCCGGAAAGGATGCGTTTTCTAGAAATGGAATGCCAGAATGGCTAGCGCCATTCTATCGTCGGCACGTTCCCATCTCGGCGGCTCGAATAGAATGTAACCAATACGATGTGATTCATGGTTGTGTCGTGTCTGCAAAGAAATCCCGTGTGACCGGTGAAAAGGGGTGAAAGAAAAGGGGCATGGAGAAAAGTTGCCCGGTTCCATCGCCTAAGCTGCTTATCACAATTTCACCGATAAGACGTTCAAACATTAGGAGTTTAAATTCCGGTCCTTGTCCCGGGTCATGCCGAAGTGTCATTTGCCATTGTCAGACGAGAGTGAAATTCACTTCTACGCGCAGTTCTTATTTCGGTTCATGCGCACCGCGATCGTCGAGGATCGTTCGGGAGTGTGTTTAAAAATCGGCGCTACTACCGCAGTATCAAACACACGGTTACAGAGTGCGGTATTATCCGAGAGGCGAACTCTCTCCTCAGGTTGGTTGGGTCCCGTGTGTCGGCGGACGGTGGTGGACCATCGGGGGACACAGGGCGCGTGATCTTTATTTAGAACACGTCGCGTTTTCCCTTCCAAAAGTCGCGTTCCGTCGTCCGTCCGTCCTCTATTATCATCACAGTTGGCACTGGCCAACACAACGTGTTACGCCAGTGCAGAAAGTGTTGCAGGCGCAGAAGTGATCATAGTTTCCTTGTTTTTTTTCTCCATTTACACTCTCGGTGTCCGATCCTAGTAGCCATCGGGGTGAATCGGGGGTTTGAATCTACCACAGACGTGTACGGAGAAGCAAGAAGTGATAAGAAGCTTGTGGCGGAAGTGGTTGGGCCGAGCATAAGGTGATCGATAATGTCCGGCGATACGCAAACAAAGAAGCGGAAGGATAAGAAACGGAAGAAAGGTTAGTGCCAAAGCTGTGGGTTGGGAAAAAAAGATTAGTGTTCGAAAGTGATTGTGGAGAGAAACTGATCACCTTCGACATCGGAATACCTTCTGACCGGAGGTAACGGCCACCGCCGCAACGGCCTCCCTTGGGGTCGCTTTTAATTTAGAACATTATTAGCTTCTCTGAAAATCTTTAAATAGCTCCGGTGTTACGATTGCCGTGGCAGCATTCGCTGTGTCCGGTTCGCGGTGCGTTCCGTCACAGTCCGCCGATGTTCTGCTGGGTTGTTTCCCTCCATCACTCCTGATTTCAGTGAAACATTCATTTTATCTCTTTAAATTTTTGGACGATAACAGACACAAATCGCGCATCGTTAGAAAGGGGTTTTCCACACACTTCCCCTGTTGGCCTCAATTTGAACGACTTCTAGCTTTTCCCCATAGCAACCAAGGGCTGACCACTCCGTTACAACGCAATTGAAACAATACTGCGAAATATGATCTGCAACGGATTTGTTGAATCTGTGTTAAAACCGTTGGGACGCATTTATTCCTTTCGTAGCAGATAGTCGGTAAACAACCCCGGTCGGTCATCTGACGCAGTTCCAAAGGATGTAAACTGCGTGACACGACACTCTCCGCCGGCACATTAATGCTTCGGTGTGGAAAACAATTTTCTTGCCATTTTCTCGCAGCGCCACGTTTGTTGTTTGTGCCACCACCACCCGGCAGTGCCGGCGTCTGCGGCCTGCCGGTAGCTGCGCCAATTATATAAAAATATCATTTAGTCGCGGCCGTTAAAATGTGGCGTTGGCGATGCCGGGTGTGTCGGCCAGATTGAAAGTGAGAATCTACGTATCGTCTCGATTGTGTCCCGCGAAAATTAAGCCGCGTGTTTGCTGACGTGTGCCACGTTTCATCTGCCGTGTGTTCGGTCGTCTGGCGGTCTTTGACATTGGCTGTGGCTTATCTGAAATAGAACCAACCGGCGTGCGTTGACAATTAAGGGCAATTCTCTTTGTGGTGCTCTCTCTCTTTGTAGATGATGAAGATACGGTAAAGGAAACGACGGTCCATGCCCCGAAACAGGCGTCCGCCGGGGCGGCACAGGCTGCCAAGGAGCCGGGTGATGTGCAGATGCACATCCACAGCGACCACGGCACCGGTGGGCACTGGTGCGCCAAGGTTGTGTTTTTTATACTGCTGGCCGGGCTTGGGGCCCTCATCGGATTGATCCTCGTGGAAAATCAGGGCCTCTCGAACGACGATACGCCACTGTCCGAGTCGAGGTACTCCGAGTTCTTTAGCGGTTGGGTGGACGAGACGCGACAGGACGATCACCATCACGAGGAAATCCTGGCCGCCATCAACTCGTTAGACGAACACGACGACCACGACGACCACGGAGATGAGGGAGACGCACATCAAGTGGAAGATCATGACGAAGAAAACGACGAGGCGCACGAGGGGGGGCAGGACGATCTTGATGACGGTGCCCCGTACCCGGAAGAGGAAGACGGCGATGATGATGCGGTGCAGGACGACGATGACGAGGAGGAGGCTCAGAACTTGGACGACGACGAAGTAGAGGAGATCTACGCTCAACAGGAAGCCGGCCAACAGGAAGCCAATGTCAACCCGGAAGGTGATGACGGTGATGACGGCGACGATGACGACGACGATGATGATGACGGTAAGTGATGCACTGTGCGTCTGGTGATCAAATTTGTCGTTCGTAATAATTTCTCAGTTACCGGCACGCGCTCTAGGTGCCAACGATAAAACCAATGTCGATGACGATGTAAAACAGAATGATAAAGCAGGAGCAGGAGATGACGACAATGACGGAGACGACGACCATGGTAATTGGCCTTCAATTCGGAAACGCAATTTCTTCAACGCATTATTTGCTTTAACGATTTTTGTTTGCGTTTAACCATTTTCCGAGACCGACTTTGAGTTAAATGTGACCCTTGTGACTGGCACGTTTAAGTTTTTGAGTCAAAATTGCAATTGCGATTCCATTTTATGTGCGTTTGTCCAATGCAATCAGATCGCTAAGGATAAGGCTTATTTGATTTAGATGGTTTTTGGCTTTATTCTGTGTGGCTTAGGGTAGATGTTAGTTATGCTGTCGAAATTTTCCTTTTGCCTCTTTCCCTAGACAAGACAAAGACTGTTGCTGAAACTGTGGATAATGAAGAAGATGATGATGATGAAGAAGAAGTAGTGCAAGAGGATGACGAAGATGATAGCCATGGTTAGTACATGAAGGAGCTTAGAAAACTTTACGTCACTAATCTGCTCGCAGGATACAGATGTTGCTTCGCACAAGGATCTGTTAGGCTAAGGAGCTTTGTATCAGTTTCCGGTCGTGTTTAATGTTTACCTTTTCTTCCACGCCACTAGCGACAAACGACAAAATGGGAAGCAATGCCGAATTAGACGACGATGATGATGACGACGGGATCGATGATACACCATTCGAGGAAATCGTATGTATTTGCCGGTCGTTTTGTGTTTTATTTATTTGTGTTTTTGATAGAAATGTTTTAAATTTGCTCCAATGCTTTCGAATCGCTTCGTATGCTACAACAAACTTATCGCTTGCAGAATCTTTCTAATGCCATGAACGATACCGCTAAACAAAGCTTACATACACCCGAAGGCTCGGCCAGTGCTGCATCCGCATGTTTGCAGGAAGCTAAGAGTGAATTCTGTGCGCTGGCCAAGCAAACGGAACCGAATCAGGCAACGTCACCCGGGTCCGTTTCCGAGCATGTAACTCGAGATGATCTCACCGGTCAAATGGACGAACTTGTACGGAACTATAACAAACTGGCGGCGTCACTGGACGTGCCACAGGTAGAGCAGACTAGTTCCGTGCCTGAAACGGTTAGTAGAAAGGTACTAAGGCACGGCCATTAGATAGTTTTGTTTGTTTATTACGAAAGTTTGTGTGGATTTTATCGGAATATCGGCAAGATATACTTTTATGCTAAAAATTATCCTTGTTTCTAGGACGACGATGACGACGACTTCGATGGTGATGAGGAAGAAATTGAAGCAGTTCAACGTGGATCTCAACAAACAAACAAGTTCGCAGAGGATGAAGATGATACCGACGACTTTGATGGGGATGAGGGGAAGTCGGCTTTCGACGCCTTCGTAGACAACGATGGCGGAGAGGAAGAATATCTGGCCAAGGTGCGCCGGGAGCAGGAGCAGCGGCTAGCGGCCGAAGAAGAACGCAAATCGGCCGTAGAACCGGAAGAGGAAACTTCACGTAAGTGATTCACGGCAAAACGAAAATCAGCGCCAGAAGCGTCGAGGGTCGTCGGCGATGGGATTATTCTCTGGGCACACGAAACAATATTACAGAATCACAAAATTTTTCTTCATTCCCGGCATTTTTCATTTCCGTGTTCTTCACACTATTCATAGTGGTCTACCATAACCGGTTCCGGTTAGAAAGTGCAACTTATTACTACTACTTCTCGACATGTGTGGTCTATAGAAAGGGATTCGCTCAAAAATGTTATCATTTACATTACGTCCATGAGAGAGAGAGAGAGGAACTGAAACGTTGCTATGCTCGTGCTATTGTTGCCAAACCAAACTAAGTACAACTCCCGTTGGGCTACACTTTCAGTGACGGTTAAAATCTTTGTCGGTGTCGCACTGCTCGGCGCTGCGCATCTACTGTTAACTAGTCCACGTGCTCCTACGAGTGAGTTGCCTTGTTTTCTTATGTGTACGCTGTACAGTTTTCGTGTTTTTTGTTTGATTGTTCCGTAGTCGCTCAGTGTACCGATGCCTGTTGGTGTTTGATTTGCTACTTTTGTTTCACTTTTGTTTGATTTGCTGTAGCTTTTTGTCCATAAGTCAACTGTTTCAAACGGTGCATGGGTTTCGCTAAACCATGCGCTAAATCATTTCGAGACTTGTTCCGTGCTGATTCCTCCGAAATGTGTGTACTATCTCTGTATACCTCTTCCAGTTCTTATCAGTGTTGTACGATCTCTTTACGTGAATAATTTGCACTTTCGAGCTCGATGTTTCGCTTCACATTATCACCCGTTTGCAGTAACGATTCTGGTCTGATTCACTGCCTAATATCTAAAATAGTGTTTTATGAATGATTTCTAATCAAATTAAACACCACAGTGACTGTTTTAATATGCTGCAGCAATGGATCACCTCAAAGCATGAGCTTTCGTATGCTATCAGTTGTCCGCTTAAGAGTTTCTTCGTTTGTCTGCATGGCACTGTTTTGGTGGGAAAGTTAAGCGAAATTTAATTTGTCGTATTTTCATTGTCCAAGAAAAACCTTCCGGTAACGTAGATGATTCTAAAGCGAAGCTAGAAAACCCCACCACTATCGCCCAAACTGCCCAAACTCCTTCCCTGCAGCAGCCAGTTCAAAGAACCGAAACGGCAACCAAATCCGTTTCGAATGACTTCGCTTACGCCGGCAATCCTGTGCAGCTTTCGCCCGATGGTACAGAGGTGATTGAAGGCAATGGTGAGTGCGGTGCGCTCTCAGCGGTGGCCCGACGGATAAACGGTGCTAGTAGTCAACTCCTTTTTCGACTCCTTCCAGTATTTATTCTCGAAGACGAAGTTGAGGAGCGATACTCAGGCGATGAGTACGAGTACGAGCTTGAAGAATTGGACGAAGCGGAAGAAGAAATCGAGGAGATGCCTCCAGCTGACGACGAAGAAGAACGAAACCTGATTAAGCAGGAACAAGAGATTGGTGCCTTTGTGCCGATCACGTTTGAAGACTTTAGCTCAATGTACCGTCCGTCACCCGAGGTGGCCGGATCAATGTTGGTGGACACCCAGGAACAGCAAGTATTGGAACAGCACCAGCAGCAGCAGCCGCAGCAGCAGCATGTAAAAAAATCGTCTAAAGAATCGTTACTGGCTCGTAAGAAGCCTCCAAAGGGTGCGTTCAATAAGTTGATCTACGGTTTGCACAAGGATCCGATCGTGATACCGGCCGACGAGGAGGGCGACGAGGAGCACACCGGTGGTGGACTGGCGTCGGAGGGGTCGGCGAGAGAAAACGTAAGTGCCAAGGGTGAGGCAAGGAGCGTCCTAACGGCCCTGCTTTCGGAAATCCCATCACCACCACCGACCGAACTCGATCATCAATTCGATCAGCTTGTATCCCCGGTACTACTACCACGTACCATGCCACACTCAGACCGTTCCTTATTTCAACGCCATTCACCCGTTCTGGGAGCTACCGGCGAAAGTACCGCGGCACTGCAATCGATGATGGCCAAAGAAAAGCACGTCGAATTCCTGCTGCCCGATGCCCGGGAAACGGAACCCGAGTACGAACTGCAATCCGGCGCTCCAATGCACCCACCCGTGGCAGATAATGGTAGCAAAGAGAATCTGTTCGTGCCGGACACGAGCGAGGAGGAACTGGAACCCGACGAGTACGGTGAGGAGTACGACGAGTACGACGAGCAGGAGGTAGAGGAAGAACATGTGTACGATGAAGATGACATCGATTCGGTGCTGCTGAATCAGTACGGTTCGGACGAGGAAGAGGAACCGCTGACAGACGACAACATCCAGCCGGGCGGTGGCCAAGACGATGGATCGGACGTTGACGATTCCGATTTGATGCGGCGGCTGGAGGAAAAGTACGGCAAACTGCCCGCAGGGGCGGCGGCACCGGCACCGGACGCCAGTGCAAAGGCGGCACCATCTGCTGCCGGTCTGCAGGACCCCGACGACGACGAAGCGGTGGCCGCGGGGTGGACAAGTATTTATGCCTATTAGAGGAACACAGCACCGATTAAACCATACTAGAGTCGCACGTTTTGTTGCTCGCGCGGGGTTTGGCTCATCAGCATCGCATCATCCTCATCGGTTGGGCCTCAGCGTTAGCAGTAGCACTAGCCTTGCCGGAACCGCTTAGCGAACCATCTTGCTTGTAGTACCACCATCGCGTGCTCCCACATATCACCACCATGAAGTTAATGAAAAAATTCTGTGATTCTGTAGCGCATTTTGCCAGCTGATAAACAGCTGATGATCCCACCCTTCAAACACACGACCAGTAACCGAGATAAACCAGCCCGCTCATGCTTCCGGACGCGCCCTCTAATTTGTTGTAATTTGTTTCTCTTCGGCATCGTCTCTCGATCACACAGAAATCCCCACACGGGCTGAGGAAGCTGATCGGTCCTATCAGGAAGAGTTAAGACGCGCACAGCAACAACTCGACGAGGTGAGTTCGGGATTCCAACGGGGCCAACCCAAAGTCTCTGGTAACGAATTTCTGTTACATCATTTTCCTTTATCGATCAGGAGTTCGGGTTCGAATAACACAGATACCTCCCAAACTACACTACCCTTTCTACAATCACCCCGTCATGCTTCCGTTTGGTTGTTTTTTTCTTTTTAAAAGTAACTCCTTTTGGGCGTTATCGCGTTCCAAGACATCCCTTAGTGTTAGAATGCCGAAGCCGAAGAACCGAATCGGTTTCCCATATGTGTGATCCATCGTGCATCCATCAGGCATTGCGTCCCCTTAAATATTACACTTGAAGACTGACCGAGACGAGACACGGACGTAGACTTCCGCAAGGGCTAACGACGAATAAATAATGACTTTAAGCTATGAACCGTTTCTTGATAGTAACTTACTCTCCATCTTTGGTTGAACAATAAAAACCGAACGAAAATAGACTCCCCAAGAGTCACGTGTGCGTGTGCGCTGTGTACTGATCTGTGATGAGTTTTTGAGTATCCGTTTGCGTGTGTCAACCCCCGCCCCGGTAGGAATGCTAGCGAAAATCGTTCGTTCATCCACCGCCCTTGAATTCCGTCTTGCACACCCACCAATTTCGGAATCGAACCGTAAGGCCGGTGGAATGTTGAACGATCGGATTGAACCTACCATTCCGCCGCCACTAACTAATCCTATCCCGTGCAGCAGACTAATTTGTCGTGTGTTTTTTTTTATTTTCTGCTTCCCAAATGCTTTTAATAAATATATTTTCAAACGCTGGCCCTGCCGTTGCGCATTTCAACAACTAAACGCTTAACGCGGTGTGAATTTGTGTGTGTTTATACCCTTCTAACTCCCTGGATTGCCGCCGCCGCCGCCACTAAACACACCCTTCGGGACACTGCACCACTCAACAACACGTCCTTTCGGGCCAAAGGGTCAAGCACAAGAAGCGCTCAGTACGTTCGAAAGAGTGCTCTCGAGGAAGCCCCACTCGATTCCGGCACTGGTCGGCCGTGCCCGGGCTCTGGATGCGCTGGCAGAGCAGCGGCGTAGTAACGCAATACTGAACGATGCGATCGTAGCCTATCGGAAGGTGATCGCACAGGAGCTGGCCGTGGACGATGCTACGCTGGCGAGTGTGGCCGAACGGTGCATCGATCGGTTACGTTTTCAGGGTCAGCACGCGAAAGCGATCGATGTGCACCAAACGCTCATCCGACGGTTCGATGACGAACCTCGGTATCGAAATCAGCTGGCCGTGACGTATCTGTATCTGAACCGGTGCGTATTTGTTCGCTATTATTCTCGACCGATCGAGCTAACCGGAGAATCTTTTCGCACTTGCAGACTTCCCGAGGCGAAAGCGGTCCTTCATGAAACGTTGCTCCGTTGGATTGAAGATGGCTTTGCGCTGGTCCATTACGGGTTTGTGCTGAAAACGCACGATCAGAACATGGAGCTGGCCGCACAGTATCTGCGCGAGGGTATCGATACCGGTCACGAAGGGACGCAGGATGGGCGATTCTACTTCCAGTTGGGCGATGCCCTACAGCGTCTAGGGCGCACCCGGGAGGCACACGACATCTACCGGCGCGGCGTAGAGCGGAAGCTGTTCCTCTCACTGTACCAACGCTCGCTGTACAACGTGGACGGTTTACGATCGCGCCCGTTTTGGACCGAAGAGCAAACAACGTTCGCCACCGAACTGGAGCGTATCCGTTCCCAGTGGGCCCTTATCCGGGATGAAGGCATGAAACTTCTCACCGGTGCCGGGGTGTTTGTGAACGAGACGGAAAATCTGCGTGATCGAGGCGACTGGCGGCAGCTGGAACTGTTTGCTCGCGGCGCTCGGGTCGAGCGTAACTGCGCGTTGGCCCCGCTAACGTGCCGGTTGGTGGAGCAACACTTTCCAGCCGCGCGCACCTGCAAGCGGGGTCAGGTGAAGTTTAGCGTCATGCACCCGGGCACACACGTGTGGCCACACTGCGGACCGACCAACTGCCGAATACGGGCCCACTTGGGTTTGAATGTTCCCGCCGGTACTTACATACGGGTTGCCAAGCAAACTCGGTGAGTAGAACGGGTGCAAGTTTCGGTTCGACCACATCTTCAAACTCAACTCACTCTCGCTCTCGTTTTGTAGATCCTGGGAAACTGGCAAGTGGTTGATATTCGACGACAGCTTCGAACACGAGGTGTGGCACAACGGGACGGCGACGCGCTTGGTGCTTATCGTGGACTTTTGGCATCCAGACTTGACCGAGAGCCAACGACGATCATTGTCGCCGATCTAGGGCGATCGCGATCTGTGCGTGTGACGCAATTGCATTTTTCCCAAATACTACTCCACTCCACTCTAACTAGTTTCTAGCGGTGTTTATGTGTTTTACGCTTTATTTTGTATTCTTTCGAAACGCTGTTGTGTTTGTGTGCCTTGTTCGAACCGTGACTGAACAAACTGTTCAAATAATCGGTCCGATAACCTTTTCTTAGAATAGAGAGAGAGATAGAGTGAAAAATCTTAAAAAACCTCGAATCACATCGGTTTCTACCAAAGCAGGCAAAATAAGGAACCCGGACCCGGAGCCACTCGAGGCTAAAGTGTTCATTCGTTAGGGAAGCGGGTTGTGCGGTCGTGTCGGTAGTGGCATTATGTATGAAAAGACGGAGAGATCCAACTGAAAATGACTTACAAAACGTGACTGACTTAACGGTGTAATCGGGACGATGCTCTGTGTAGGAAAATGGAGCCTTCAGATTAAAGTATGAAGTAGGAGCCAGTGAAAACCTGTAACAGTTCTGTAAATTGTGAACAAAACGAGTTTTCGTGGAAAATAAAGAAAATTGTTTTAAAATAAATAGTTACCTAAACGTAATTTCTATCGCTTTGTCCTCTCATACACTGTACAACTTTGTCCAAAACTCTACCATCTGTTGGTCGTAGAGGTCGATCGGGCGTATATCTAGCGGTCGATTCACGTCGTTCGAGTTTGTGAACTCCAGTGCCTTAGGGAAACTGCCATCGGAAGCGTTCGCGTTGGCGATTTCACTCTCGACGGTGCTGCAATTGAGGCGCACAAGGTTTAGAAACAAAAATTATCCGTACCGCTTCGTCCTCCGAATCTTACCCAGCGTGTGCGAATTGAACTAGGAATTTGACAAATTTTCCGGACACCTTCTCCTCTGGGGAGTCCCGCCGAAAATCAGGAAACAGGGCCGGTGCCCGGAAGATGTAGTTCAGCTCATCGCAATGCACAACGCCAAAGTCTTGGTGGCTTTGCGGGACAAGTACCGACGAGTAGGAGAGGTTTCCCTTATAGTTGAATCTGTACAGCAGCGCCGGAGTTGGAGCCGGAGCATTCACGTCGCTTGCCGGTGGCTTCCGGTGAACCTGCTGCTGGATGCTTCTGACCAACGGGTAAATGAACAACGCTTCGTTGAAGATCTAGAAACGGTTTCGGGAGATTTAAGGTGCTGTCGGTGTCACTTCTGCGCTGCCGTGTGTACCTTCGTGAGGCTGTCGATGTTGTTTTTCGCAACGCAACCGCCCTCGATACTCGACTTATTTGCGATAAACCGTTCGCTCAGTAGCCATAATGATTTTGCGGTTTGTGGGGCCTTTAGCAGACTCAGTAGGCGCAGGAACTGCTGGCCGGGATCTTCCGCTGCACAATCCGCCGATTCCTTGAGAAGTGGTGCGCTGAAAACGAAACCATCGTTCGGTACGATACCCGTGAGCCACGGCACCGGAAGGTAGGCCCCCTCGGCCCAAAGATCCTGCGGACGGGCCGTCAGGAACGCATCCGTGGTGGAGTTTTCCTCCACCACCGGACCGTACACAATCGCTGGATACTGTGGACCGCTCTGTGAACAGAAAGGAAATTCTGATTTTCATTCCGTTGCGCGTCACGAAGGTGTTCCGCTTACCGTAAAGGCAGTAGATTTACTGACAAACAGTTCGGCATCGACCGATCGAAGTGCTTCGACCAGCTCCGTTGAGGACAGACGGTTTGGCTCACCAATCCCCACTAGTAGTGCCTGTGCCAAGGCCAATTGTCTCGGATCTTCCAACGGTGTGCTCCACGGTGCGAGTGCGTTTCCACTCAGACTGATGGCCCGCTGAAAGAGTCCTTCGTTGCCCAGGTGCATCAATTGTAGCTGCACCGAAGCCGCCCCGGAACTGTGGCCCATAATGGTTACCCGGCCGGGATCACCGCCAAAATCGCGTATATTGCGGTGCACCCACCGGAGCGCCAGTCGTTGATCTTTGAGTCCGTAGTTCCCGCTGGCCGCGCCATCGCCGGTCGACAGGAACCCAAACGCTCCCAACCGGTACGGGATGACCACCAGAATGATCTGTTGGTCCATCAGTTTTTCCGGCCCGACCGCTAGGGGTGAAATATAGCCCGCCAGGTATCCTCCTCCGTGGATGTACACGATCGTGTCCAACGGTTCCGAACTGTCGTTGGTTCGCACCGGTCGGTAGAGGTTTAAGTAGAGACAATCCTCGCTGCCCTCGACACCTCGCTCCGGTAGGAAGAGGTTGTGCTGCATGCAAGCTGGCCGCGGTATGCGTCCCGTAGCGTCCAGCTCATCTCCGCGCCAGGGATCGTTCGGTACGGGATCGGCAAACCGGAGCACCCCGATCGGTGGCTTCGCAAACGGAACACCAAGAAACGCTTCGAACCGATCCGCTCGCAAGCTTCGCATCCACGATCCGGTCGCACACCCATCGGCGATGCAAACACGTGGCAGGTTGGAAGCGAACGAAACAGTAGGCCACGGAACGGACAGAAGAACCAAAACGCGCACTATCACCACACCGTTGAACATGACGAATTATTCTGAGCTGTCCATCGACGCCGGTGGGTTCTTTTATACATCCCTTTGCCCCGTCGACCAAACTTTCGGCAACTTTCTCTTCTCGGCCGAAGAAAGTGTGACACCCCGCGGTGGCAATGGACCAGTTGACGAGGGCGAGTGCTCTAGACGAACCAAAGTTGGAAGTTAGCGAAAGGATCTTCTAGCTTGGCTTGGTGCTTCGTAGGTACGTCGGTTCTACTGTCGTTTTTTAATAGATCACGGACCACTACCACCACGGTTAAGAATGGTTTCGCTGGGCGCACGACAACACGGACTAGTTTTGCAGATCAGCGTCACGATCGGATCGGAGCATCGGTCCCCAAAACCGCGAAACTGGTTTATTCGTTCTTTTTTCCCCAATCAAGCCCCCGTTCGACGACCGGCAGGAATTCGCCCGAATCGCATATCGATGTTAATGTGTGGCGAACTAATTTATCATGCAAAATCGGAATTAAAATCACATCTAAACGACGCATGCCGCGCCGGTTGCCGGCATGCTGGCACGCGGTCTGACGCCGGTTGTGGTCCAGACACCGTTCGTAGTCAAACAGGCTTATCATATTTTACGGTTTCTTCGTTTATTCTAAGCATTGCAAATCATTCCGGCTCCAAACAAAAAATAAAAGCGCAAAGGAAACTAATTTCTAACCTATCTACTGCTAACACTTTATGAACAGGACGACGAAATGGTGAACGTTTTATCTTACATTTGCACTATTAACGGGGGGGTGCGTGCGTGTGGTAAGCGGTAAGTATCTCATTTTGTGCGCGGTGCTTTAGTAGAAGTCTTTCCAGAAAGAAAACATGTCCTCGTTGCGGCCACTCAACGCTTTCACGCTCACTTCATCGTTTTGCCGGACAAACTCTTGGACGTCGCAGTCCAAGGATTGGTACACTTGGTTGTCATTTTTGCACTCGTGATGCGGGACGAATGACTTGGCTTTTCTGTGGACAAGAAGAACCGTTAACACGTCGATAAATATTTTGTCAGGATAATATCCTTGCCCCAAAAGACCTACCCGTTGATGGCAAAATCGATGAAAAAGTTCACGAAAGTGTCCACCATCTGTAGCTCGGGCGAACCGGCGGGGAAGTCGGGAAAAATGGCCGGCGATCGGAAGAGGTAGATCAGATCGTCACAGTGCACTACCCCGTAGTCGCCGAGGTCACCCCCGGCAAAGAGGGCCGAATAGGAGTACCGACCTTTGTACGCGAATCGGTACACGCTAACCGGCGCCCGGTCGGTGTTGGCCAGTGTGGCGTACTGTTTCACGCCCAGCTGGATCGGATACAGGAACCCGGCTTCGGTGTAGAGCTGGAAGAGCCGGGAAATTAGTGATGTAGTTGAATCGAATCGGTTCCATCGTTGGTACTAACATCGACGAATGCTTGCAAATGTTCCGGTCGGATCGGATCCGTGTCCGTGGTGTCATTGAAGAAGCGCGATCGTATCAACTCCATCATAACCTTGGATGGTGGCCGCTCGAGAAGGATCGGAAGGATGCAGCTGAAGTTGGCCCTAAGCTCCTGGAACAGCTGGGGGCTCTTGAAGATCGCCAATGCTCGCACGGCTCCCTCGTTCGGTACGTAGCCCACGAGCCACGGAACCTGCTGGTAGGCCCCCTTTTGCCAGCTCTCCTTTGGATCGTCCACCAGGAAGGCTCCCGATAGGTTCTTCGATTCAACCACCGGCCGGAACAGTGTCAACGGATCGATGGACCAGCTCTAGTGATCGAGAAGGAGGCGGTATTATTGCTGCCTCTAGCTGTCGGAGCCCTGGTCTCTTACCTTCAGCAACTTGTTGTTCTCAACGAGCGTCTCCCCCGGAACGTCTTGCAACTTTGCCAGAAGTGCCTTGGTGGACAGTTGATCGTAACCCGCAATGTCGACCACCCGTGCCGTAGCGCGGGCCAATGCCAACGGATCTTTGGTAGGAATGTTCCACGGTACCAGCGCGTTGCCGCTCATCGTGATGGCTCGCGTGAACAGTCCGCGGCTCAGTGGGCTGATCATGTGCAGGTGAACGGAGGTGGCGCCCGCACTCTGGCCAAAGATCGTCACCAGGTTGCTATCGCCGCCGAAGGTACGGATGTTGTCCTTCACCCACTGCAACGCCAGCGTTTGATCTTTCAGCCCAGCGTTGCCCGGAGCGAGGGAATCGCCGGTCGACAGAAACCCGAGCACTCCCAGTCGGTACTGGATGGTTACGAGGATCACACGCTTGGTGGCCATAATGTACTCGGGTCCGACCACCAACGGGCTGGCCGTGCCCGAGAAGAATCCTCCACCGTGGATGTACACCATCACTGGCAGTGAAGCGGTTTTGTTGGAGTCGTTCGATCGCTAACGGGGAAGGTAACATTAGAGAGTAAGATGTTAATCATTGTCCTTTAAAAACAAGTTGCGCTGCCGTTATGGGTCATTAAGGACTATAAAATAACAGGTACTTAAAGACGATCAATCTCGTCGGCTAATGGTTGATCTCCCGTTATTGATACACCGATCATATAACCGATCGCCACTTCGTGAATAAGGGCGAGGCGCCACGTGTTTATGATTGCTATTGATCATGTGCTCGGGCAAGGACCGGGCCATAAAGTAAGGGGCGCTTTTGCGTCAAACGAGACGGTCTCGGTCAGCAGAACTGATCGTCACTAGGCTGAAGCGAGGCTTTCAGTAATATGAATCAAGCGGGCAATCCACATTTCCACAGTTTCTTAACCTTGATTCCTGCGTGCTGGTAATCGCAAGGTGCTAAGCACTCGATTGCATTTTATTGGTCGACAACATGGGATCGTTTTTTTTACCGTCTCTTGCCGGACTAACCGGTCAGCTGAGGTAGGTGTCGTCACCGAGGGTGGCGCCGGAAGGTGTAATTCTCACGCTGCGCTCGCGCAAACGCGTGATCAGCGGCATGCGTAACGGGTTTTTGGCGCGTGGCCACGAGCCGCACCAGACACATGGCGCGGCGGGTCGGATTACCCGGACAGTGCCGTGCGTTGTGTTTACAATACGCACGAGGGGTTCTCGGGCGGACGGACGGACGGAAGCCTCTGATGGTCACTGACTCACCTCTGGTCGGTACACGTTGAGATACAGACAGTCTTCGCTACCGGTGACCGGCGACCCCGGCAGCAGATCGTTCCGCTGGAGGCACATCGGTTTCTCGGTCGACGCGTTGTAGACCGCTTCCTTCCAGCGGTCATTTCGGACGGGGTTCTAGAAATGAGAGGCAAAAATCATCGTAATAATTGTTTACGCGGGCGCACGATCCGATCGGTCGCGATGAAGGAAGCATAAGCTGTGGGCCAGGTTGTAATTTAACTTTGACATGCTAATTTGCAGGTGCATAATTTGCATTGAATTAATGGGGCCGTTTCGAGTGTACCCACTAGGCTATGGGAACTGAGACTAATCGATATTAAATGACTTTCGGCATTTAACTACCTTTTCATTAGGGGGCCTCATCTTGGGTGTGTGATTTACTATTCGAGCTGATGGTTCATTTTTTTTAACATTATATTCGTTTTATTTTTTAAACTTTTGAAACTTGAATTCAATTTATTAAAACGCCAACCACACCGATAACTTTTTCCCACTTTTAAATGCAAAAGAAATACTCACCACAAACCGTAGCTTCCCGATCGGCGGTTTTGCAAAGGGAATGCCCAGGAACGCTTCGAACGGCTGGCCCTTCATATCGTTCATGGTCGTCCCCAGCAAGCAACCGTCCTTAATGCAAATCTTTGGCGCCGTCTGTTGGAACTTCGACTGGCAAGAAGTGTTCGGTGTCGTGGCGGTGGCGGCGGCCACCAAAGGACTTGCGTTGCTGCTGCTCGTACACGACACCACGCAGTGCACCACCACAAGAAACACGATCAGCGGTTCGATTCGGGACATTTCGTGCGACACACACTACACCTGAGGGCACTGAGGAAATTCGACAACGGTTCGCTCGATTAGTTTATCACCACGAAACCCCCCCGCGAATTCCGGGACTTGCTTCCGTCGGGAGTCGGTACGGTACTGTAGCGGTTCGCCTGCTAGATCGACTATTTTATCAACAGCGGGAGCCACCACCACAGCCAGACCGAGCGGCCAAACGGGGGAAAAAAACGACCGAACCACACGCGGAATAAACCCGAAAAAGTAAACAAACACCGATATCGTTAAACCGAATCGCTCCGGCACGCGTGTCTCGATTTTGCGATTCTCATTGTCGATAGCACGCCCGCCACGCCAGCACCAGCGGGGTGATTATCGGTGGTCAACCTTCAACGTCGTCGCGGGTGGAGTGGAAAACAGATTCCCGCGCTCCGGAATCACACGCTCCGCGAACAACGACGGAGCAACGACTCCCATCCGGCACGGCTAATCGATCGAGACTGATTCGCGACTCGCGAACGATCGCGGCCGAGGATCTCCGGAGATCATCACTCTCTCGCGAGAAATAGTCCCCCCCCACACGCGGCTTGTGAGGATTAGAACGCGTGAAAGGGATACATTGACCACGCCAGAGAGAGAGAGCGAGAGCCATAAGAACGCAATGCGCGAGCGGTTTCATCGAAAGCGGCTTCCGCGCGTGCGGCAATCACACGCTTATCACGAAACACGGTTCAATCCCGCGTGACAACGTCGCCGCCGCCGCCACCTCCGGCGACGACCTACATGCCTGCTGGCTGGCTCGGTGACGTTCCCATTGCCAAGCGCGCCACGTGCTACTCCTGGGACGGTGTCGCCCGACCTCTCGTCTCGAGGAGCCTTCGAATGTGTCTATTTTTACATTAGCCCAATGGGCTTCACGCTCGGTACGGGTGCCCGATAAGCGGCCGTCTCGAAGGCTGATTAATTTTTGGGTGGCACGTGTGCGCGATAATCTTGCCGAAAATCTGGGACGAACCTTTCCCCATTAGGAGCAACGATAACGGTCTGCAAAATGACGCACAATACTTGCGCAAAGTATGTCACCACATGCCGATTATCGATAAGACTGGATAATTTCCCCCAGAGAAACGATTCGAGAGCGTCTGCTCGCCAATTCTCATGGATGGAATGGATCGTCCCAAAACTTTTGATTGATCAAAACCGATTCACTTACATTGACGATTGGCGATATCGCGAGGGCCACTTTCACTTTCAAACCACCGAAGCTCCACTGAATTGCCGTCGTGGCCGTCGACAATGAATATGCACCAGAAGCGGACGCAGCGGCAGCCAAGCGGACGCCACCGACGGATGATGTCCGTTGCGTACTGTGGCGACCGTCCTCGAAGGATGCGTCTTATATACGGAACCGCGCCCTTTTCGGTTTCCCTTTTTGCGCTGGCGCACTGTTTATGCGTAAAACCCTTCACACTCGGCTGGACCCAATGCGTGGACAAAGTTGACGATTACACTCACAAATGACTCCGGGCCCCCGTCCCGCTCCCGGGCATGGACACCCCTTCAGTTGTGCAATGGGTTGCAAATGCGCTATGCTCCAGTTGCATTCTTGTCCATAAATCTTGAGGCGCGTGCGCGTGCAGCAAAATTATTAGCCCAGCCCCCTCCGCCGCGCCAGTAATTGATCCTTTCGGTTCGATCGCCCTGCATGGGAACGAGTTTTACGAGATACACAAGGCGCAGGAAAGTTAGAACATGCCGGGCGACCAGAACCTCGAGAGCGAAAGAGAGGAGGTCGCACGTGTCGTGTTCCCAATGCCGGGCATCCTCCCCAAAAACAGCACAGCTCCCGATTCCCGATTCAGATAACATCCCGCGCCAGGCCAGACGGTGCCGGCGTTCGCATATTGCTTATTTCTTTCGTTGGCCTCGATTTTCGCAGTTACTTCACCCATCCGTTCCGTTGCTCGTTTGCGTATTTTTTTTTTGTATTTGCATAATGCATACTGACCCACATTTGCGACGGCCGAAATGCACCCCGGCAGACGAGCCTATTCTTGGACTGGACGGCGGCGGACCCGAATGATGCATTTGACTTTTGGCTTCCCGCCGTTGCGCGCCCTGAACCGACGAGATCGACGAGATCGCCGAATGCATGACGCGTCCTCAATTTGGAACCGTCTCTGGAATTCGGGAGCCCCTCGAAAGTGACCGGGACTTTAACTCTCCCTTTTTTGTGTGTCATTCACCAACGGCCCCGAAAAAACGGCCCCTTAGTATGCAAATTGGGTGCGTTCACTTTCGATCGTGCTTCGTGATGTCGCCCTTAGGAGTCCCGAATTTGCGTCTTCTTGTTCCGTTCTGTGATGTAACGTACTCCTAATGAGATTTGCGACTGATAATTTAATGTTTTGCTCCGGTCGGTCATCGATCGGTTCTTCTACTGGGGCAGGCGTTATCAGCTGTCCAGTAAATCCAGCTGATCGTGGACTATTCCGGTGGCGCGTGCCTCTTGTATACGTTTTTTGCGCTGGTTCGAAGGCTTCGGTTCGTCTGCTGATAACGATGTCGTTGAACCATGCCCATCGCAAGATGATCGCGGGTTTTTTCAAGATCAATAGACCGCCAATCAGTGCCGCCTTCGTCCATTGAGGTTATTTATAGATCTAGTCGTGCAAAAGAGGCGTCCTGTCGTTTAGAAGATGTCTTTATTAGTGCACTTCGTAAGCTGGCACGCTGTCAGGTAAAAAGTTCTCCAGAACTTGAAGACGTCCTCGTACAGACCCGCCTTAAGCGTCTTCTTCACGGGCATCTGGGTGTTATTGGAGTTGGAAAACTGCACCACATCGCACCGTTGTCCAATGCACGTTCCCACTCGGCCAGCACTGCTGGTCGTAGCAAAATCGACCACGTACTTGACCCACTGCTGGGACATTGCGGCTTCGGGCGAACCGACCGGGAAGTCAGGAAAGAGCAGCGGTATCCGGAAGAGGTAGATCAACTCATCGCCGTGGGTTAGCCCGTATCCCTTGGTTACGGTGGCGTTCACTATCGCCATCGAGTAGCGGCCCTGAAACTGGAACGAATAGACACTGGTCGGGTGCGGTTTGTAGTTCGCCATATGCTGCATAACCGAGGAGGCCATCGGATAGATGAACAAAGCATCCGTGACCATCTAGAGATTGGACAGATTGTTACGAGATTATGCCGGGACGGACGGGACACTTCGTATCGAAAGCACTTACTGTGGTCGAGTCAGGATAGTTATCGATCGTATTCCACACTCCGGCCGGAGTGTCGTTGAAGTATCGCCGTTTGAGATTCCGCAGCATAGCGTCATTAATGCCCGGGATCCTTAAAAATAGCTGCAGCAGTTCCACGAAGCGCGAATTAAATTGCCCGAGTAAAGTGGCGTTTCTATACGCAGCTTGCGTTACAATCGACCCATCCGTTGGCAGGGTGCCCGTCAGCCACGGGACGCTCGTGTAGTCGCCCCGCTTCCAGAGGTCGCGAGGATCTTCCGTCAGGAACGCGCTCCGCACGGTGTGTTTCGGCTCGACCGTCGGACGGTACAGTGTCAGGGGTTCAATATCCCACTGCTTAAGCTGGTCGATGCTAAACACTAGCGTCTCGGCTTTTACCTCTCGAAGCCGGGCGATCAGCTTGCTCGTGGTGATGCGATCCGCATCGGTAATACCGACCGCTTTGGCCTGAGCCTGGGCCAGTGCGAGAGGATTGTCGTACGGGACGCTCCACGATGCCAGTGCAATGCCACTAAGGCTGATTGCGCGTTGAAACAGACCCCGACTCAGTGGACTGATCATGTGGTACTGCACCGATGCACCGGCTGAGCTGTCACCGAAGATTGTCACACGCCGCGGGTCACCCCCGAAGGGGCGAATGTTCCTCTGCACCCAGCGAAGGGCCAGAACCTGATCCTTCATGCCAAAGTTGCCGGGCGCCGCACTGTCTCCGGTGGCCAGAAATCCCATCACCCCCAGTCGATACTGAAAAGTAACGACCAGCACCTTCCGGGTGCTCATGAACCTCGACGGATCCCGCAAGCTCGGGTGGGCCGACCCTAAAGAGAACGCACCCCCGTGGATGTACACCATCACCGGAAGCCGGCCGGCATCGTCGAAATAGTCTCGGAACGGTGCGTACACGTTGAGATAGAGACAATCCTCGCTGCCTATGATGGCCGTACCTGGGGTCACCTTCTGGATGCAGGGACCGGCGGGGTTGGAGGCATCAAACGTTCCGTTCCACGGACCACTCGGCTGAGGATTCTACGCAGCGGGAGGAACAGGTTTGAGAAGACCGACCGACCGACGAGGATCACAAAAACTTTAGCACCCTTAATGCGTGTGCCGTCGCCATTAAAAGCTCACCGTAAAACGAAGCTGTCCGACCGGTGGCCTGGCGTACGGGATGCCAAAGTACGCCGCAAAAGGATGCTGCGTGGCGTCTTGCATCCACGTGCCACGAAGACATCCATCACTGAGGCACACGAAAGGTGGCACGGGGTTTGATTGCCCCGGGGCCGGATAGCAAAAAGTAATTAGCACGCACACGCTCAATAGGAGCTTCTCCGAAACACTTCTAACGGCGACCCTCATGGTCGAAGTTGAGGACGCCGTTTTGGGGGTTAAAATCACACGCTGCCCACAGCACGGGCACGTGCCAGGAACTGAGTTTACGTTTTTTGATCGACGCCACTTTTATACGTCTGCCGATGCGTAAACTTTCTCCCAAACTTGACCTCTTTCTTTAGCGGAAACTAGTTTTCTTTTACCAACAGCCGGGCGTTGCAGTCGCCGTCTTTTGATAAACATGAATAGAGATCTACGATATTTTGGCGCAGACATTTGGGCTCATCCGGAACCGGTTTCGATTATGGTTATTTCGCTGCTGTTTGATAATGTTACGGTCAGCGCAACGAAGTCGGGAAAGATACGAAAATGAAGATTCGTTTCCTGCTGAAAGTGACAAGAGCTGCGATCACTTCCGATGCCACTGACCCACATTTCGTCTGCATGATGAATCTGGGCGTCTGATGATCGAATGAAACACGAGTCCCGCTACGATCTTTCATATTGCATTCCGCAAAAGACTTTATTTGAAAAGTGTGCGCCGTGCGTTAACATCTGTGGCACGTGACCTCGGGGTCCGGGGTCTTGGTCCATCAGTGATAGGCAATGTACGAAGAGTCGTAAATTCGGTCCCAGAACTTTACCATTTCCTGGAGCTCCGGTGCAACACCGGCACCTCTGGTCAACTCGATCGGTGCCTCGTTTGAAGCGCCATTTACGAAGGCCACCGTTTTTATGCTGTCCTGTTCACAAGCGCTTGCCGTCGTAGCCGGGGGGCTGAAAAGGTTACTCAACGGGTTGGGTCATTAAACTGTACGCACAAACGAATCACCCAGTGCCACCCAGTAGTTACCTGTCCGAGGCGAAGGTGACGAAAAACTGCGTCCACGTGTCGGCCACTTCGTTCTCCGGAGCGCCCTCGGGGAAGTCGGTGAACACGCCGGCCATACGAAAGAGATAGATTAGCTCATCCTGATGGACCACTCCGTGGGTTACGTTCGCATGGTGGGCGAAGAGCGAGGAGAACGAGTGCCGTCCGGTGAACTCGAACGAGTAGAGCGTCGTTTCGCGGCAACCGGTTTTGTTGGCAGCGTACTGCAGCAACGATTTGACGACCGGATACTTTATGAGGACATCGCTAAACATCTGCGGAGATGTAACGCGTTGAGCAAAAATCCTTCAGCAGATAGGGGATTACAAACCTGGGTAAATTGTTGCGAATTTTGCTCCGTTAACCACTGCCCAGCGGGAGCGTCTGGGAAGTACCGGGACTTGATTTGATCCATAACCTCAGGCGTGCCATTCACGGCAAGCACCGCCGGTAGCAGGTCTGCCAGGCCGTCGTTAAACTCTTGCCGCATTGTGGCGTTGTGTATGATAGGTAGACTGGCTATGGCCCCATCATTCGGTACCGTTCCGAACATCAGCGGTACATCGGTATAGCTCCCTTCGGACCACAGCTTCCTTGGATCCTCCGGCAAAAAGCGTTCACTCTCGGGGACCACGGAACTCTCCGGCACCGGGCGGTAGATTATGATCGGGTGTTCGAACCACGTTCGAAGATGGGTGGCACTGGCGGCCAGCACCCGGCCCTCGATGTGCTGCAGAACGTCGACCAGTTCGGACGAGGTTAGCTCGTTCGCTTCGGAAACTCCTACCAGCTGTGCCTGCCGCCGTGCCAAGGCCAGTGGATCGTCGATCGGTAGGCTCCAAGTCGCTATCGCGCTGCCGCTCATGATAATCGCCCGCTGAAACAGTCCCCGACTCAGGGGGCTTATCAGGTGCAGCTGAACCGACGCACCTCCAGCGCTTTCGCCGAAAATGGTCACCCGCCCCGGATCGCCACCGAACGAGCGGATATGGCGCTGGACCCACTTCAGGGCTAACACCTGATCGTGCATTCCGGCGTTTCCCGGCACCACCTCATCGCCGGTCGACAGGAACCCAAACACTCCCAGCCGGTACTGGATGGCCACTAGCAGCGCCTGCTGCGTCGCCAGAAGTCGCTCCGGACCGTACAGCTGTGGATCGGCGGAACCGGAGAAGTATCCGCCTCCGTGGATGTAGACCATCACCGGGAGCTCCGAAGCGTTCGCTTTTGGTCGATAGACGTTCAGATACAGACAATCTTCGTTCCCGACGACGGGACGCTCCGATTCGAGGAGTGTACGCTGGAGGCAAGCCGCTTTGCTTTCGGTCGCGTTGTATTCCTCGGTCAGCGCTCCAACCGGGATCGGGTTCTACGGAAAAGACTCGAACGGGTAAGTCGCTACACAGAGACCCCCCCCCCCCTCCCCCCGTAGCCGGACTTACCTTGAAACGCAAGCTCCCAACGGGAGGGTTGGCGTAGGGGATTCCTAGGAACGCATCGAAGCGAATGTTTTTCACGTCCGTCATGGAGATGCCCTGCAGACAGCCACCATCGTCGGTGCAGACTCGCGGATGGCGCTGTTGCGCAACAACGACCGGCACCGATTGGCAACAGCAGACAACCCACACGACGGCACAGAACAGTCGTAGCATGTTCTTCACACAATGGAGTCGCGTTAGAAACTGCAACCCGGGCACAGGACTGGCGATAGAGTGGCTAGAACCCGGTCTAACCGCTTGTCGGAAGGCACGAATACATCGATCGCGGCCGCGGTCGATGGGAGGACCGTGATAAGTGCGGTGCGAATGCAAATCTCCCGTCAAGTGGATTACGAGACCCGCAGGAGCGTTTGAAAGCGAGTTTGGCATGATTCGGCATGATTAGGTTCTCAATTGGATGGAGTGCTTTGGGGAGGCCGAAACCGGTTCTGCTTCATTTTTGGACACTGCCCAAAACTTAGATTTCGATTGTGAGATGATGAGTTTTTGCTCACCAAGAATGGTCAATTTGGCGATGCCGATCTTTTCAAGGTCACCTAGTTTAGATGAAATCAAATTATTTTTCAAAGTTTGTGACATTTGAAGATTATTTCCGTTTGTTCCTCGCGTTTAGTATCGCTTCGCAGTCGGGTCTCGAGACCAAATGTTCTGGCATTCAAGAACCTTGCACACAACGCACGGTACGTTGTGTGCAATGTCGAGGAGTTTTTTTGGTTCCAAACGTCCTGAGACTCGTTTCACCGGTCCTGGTGAGGGTAATAATACTGCTTTAGCACCTTTTAACAAGTTTCAATTCCCACCGGAGGTCCCTTTGGAGGAGATACATGGCGTCCGAAACATACGGAAAGCGGACGCTGGTGAATTGGCATCGAAGCGAAGAGACCCATCCACCCAACGATAACGATCCTTAAGGCGAGACGGTAAAGGGTCGCCGAATTTTGATTGTCTCAATGTGAACCCGACCGGTCGAACGAAGCCCGTTGGCTCCCCATGGGATTCGCCCGGCCGAAAGTTAGTAAAACAATATCTTATCTGCAGCGAAACTTTACGGGTTTGTCCTACATTTCGCTACATCGACTCCGTGCTGGCTTTTCAACCTCCCGCCAGCCTCCAATTAGCCCCGGGGGCGATGCGAGCCTTGACGTTGGATGAGTTTTCCGCCACCGCATGAGAGGAAGACACAGCCTCATATGTCCATAAATCAGGGCCTTGATTTGGTTCGTAGCCGCCGGGTACGTTTGAGGTTGCAAAGTTAAAGCCAAACCTCAACCGTCGACCACGGATGGACATCGGGACATTTTTCTTTCGAGACTTGCGAGCGCTCGGGCTGGGCTGCTGGTTGCAATGGGACAGTATAGTGGGATAAGTTCGGTTATCCTGACTCTACCGCGACCTGGTCGTTGCGGTTACAGTTCATCCTCGAAAGTTGACTCGTAGACAAATTGCTGCGGTTAGGTTTGATCTCTCAGATGTGGTGTGGTGCCATAAGTTGCATGCCTTTTCCCGGGGGTTCCGGGTGGCCAAAGTTAACGGGGAGTCGTTGAAAGTAATGTCCGTTTCGAATGACTTCACACTTCATCAATCGACGATCTCCGGCGGCGTGTGTCTTACAATCGGTGAAACAAACCCTTCCAAGCTGCAACGGAGATGCACATTGTGTAATGAACAGAGGGTCTATTTTTAACCCTGAACCTCCCCCGTCAAGGCCTCGCCTTGCCCACTGTCTTGGTCTGACGGAAGGCGCGAAACGTAACGCTGCTCACCTGTTCCGTCAAGAGGAATTTGAAGAACGAAAATTAGAACAAGGAAGACAGCGGCGCGACGTGAGGCGCGAAATACCGATATGTCTTAGGCGTTAGGGTGGTTGGAAAAACGATGTCGAACGAACGACCGCATGTGGGGCACCGGTTTTCGGATAATTTTAGCACGCGATTCGCACAATCGCACACGCCTCCGGACGCCGGTGTTCCCGTTGTCCTTGATCTCGCGCCACACACCCAGACGCAACACGAAACGGCTACAATTTACAGCGCGCGCGTCGGTGCACTGTTTTCCATGTGTTTTTTTATTCCTTTATCCCTTCCTCCTCACATTGCTTAAGATATTCGGAACACGCACGGCTTGGTCGGTGTGAAAGATTAAATTATGCTTTGTTTTGATACATTTCAGTTCTGCCGAGTGGGAAAAGCGCGAAGAGGAGCGCGAACTTGGGTCTTGTTCACCGTTCACCCAAGTTGTTTTGTTTGCGAAACATTAATATCAAGACGCTCGGCCAGCTGCCAGCTGCCAACAGAGGTTCCACGTAAAAACGAAACTGAATGAGAACCTAAAATCATAAAGTAGTGATCACAAAGCCGAACCGGGCGCTCAGTTTTTGAAGAACTCGTCGATGGCGGAGCTGGAATCGAACGATGAGGACGATTTAATGGACGACGAGGACGAGATCGAGGAGGAGGTGGAAGAGCTGAACGAGGATGAAACCACCTTGCTGCTGCTGACCGAGCTGACGACGGAGGACGACGAGAGCAGCGACGAAGCGAGGGCTCCGTTGTCGGACACCACCTCCGAAACGCTGCGCTCCGACGCGAACGCGGACTCCGACTTTTCCTGCTTCTTGGTGATCGAGTTGGCCGACTCTTCGACCATCGACTTTTCGCTCGCCGATCCGTAGCTCTTCGACTGCGTGACGCTCTTCTCCGAAACCCCGTCGGAGGACTTCTCCACGATCACCTCCTTCGAGATGACGGGCGTCGAAGTTTCCGTCAGCGTCATCTCCGTCTTGGTGGTGCTCTCGGCAAGGGCCATTGCGGTTTGTTTGTGTGTGTTACGCTAAAAAGAAACGAAGAAGAAATAATCAACCGAAAGTGGACCCAATTCTGTCAATCGATCGTTCCCTTTTTCGGGGGGAGGTACGATGATGGAGACCCAAATATTGACCCAAGTATTGTGAAACGACACACGCACCCGCTCGCACCGGGGAGCGTAGGACCGCGTGGCGACGCGTTCTCGCTACACGATCGCGGAAAACCCCAGGCGTGTATTTTTAAACGCTTTCCTCGAGACACAATTCGATGGCCAGCAGCAGCAGCAGTATGGCGCCCATTCTAATTGTACCTTCCCGGGACCCCCGGGCAATGGAGTCCCACATTCCTGCTCGTCGGATTCCTCGAGGACGAACACAGCTCGTCGTTGTCGTCGTTGTTGGGTGAAAAAAATGAAGACACGCCAACGACGGCGATGGGGTGTTGATGATGAGAAATGATGTTTTCCGCCAACCAGACCGTGGCCACTGCAGAACGGACGCAGACCCGCCTTCACGGGCGACGTTTGTTTATTTACTTTTCATCTTATTCGAGAATCGAACAACACGATCAGGCTGCGAATTTTGTTTTGAAATTAGTCACCCCTGGCCCGGTCCTGGCTAGGGCTTTAATTTGAATTAATTGGAGCCACTTTGCGACCGGAATGACCGTCATTATTTAATGTTGATTCGGTGCCGGGCAGAAAAAATATACTTACATCGAGAGCAAAGAGGTTGTAAAAAAGCCGGGCCGATGTAAAACAAATAAGATTGTTTGCTCCCGAGCGAAGACGGGACAACAACCCAATGACCCAAATTAATGGGGGCACTGTGCACACGATCGCAATCAATCAAGGCCGGAAGTTGCAACCCAAAAGAAACGGTGACCCCGGTAGGAGTCACTTTGTTGCTGGTGCACGAAATGCATACTGCCGTAAGGTCCGACGCGGCAGACGCTTGTTACCGGGCGCACTAAGAACAGTAACGAGCAGTCTATTTAGACATGTGTTTTCGGTTCCCTTCGCTCGAAGTGCGCGCGTGGACACGACGCGTTATAAATTTAACATAACCCATAACAATAATAATTCCCAGGCAGGCCAGGCGTTGTGGGTGAGCCGGCGTTGTACGCCAGGATGCCGGCGCATCAGGGAGGCGCAAATGCGATACTCCTAAAATTAATTTAGAACAAGTGCGCCCATCCGGTGGTCCATCGTTCCGTTGCACACTCGAGACCAGAGAGCCCGGTTTACTCATAGTTAGGGTTGATTCGGTAGCGCACTGTGTCTGTCGTACAACGTGTCATAAGTGTCAATTAACATTTTTGGCTAACCAATGGCCGAAATTAGAACAGCGACGGGTCATTCGGCCTCTGCTACAAATTGGAGCATTGCGCGCGCCCTTTATGCCTTCTGATTTATTGAAACAGTTCAATTATGCAACAATTTTGGTAAATGTTTAAACGCAAACAATTACCATAACTGTCTGGCCGAACCGGAACTGGCCGGTTTCGCTAATCGTTTCTTATGCGCGCTCTTTCTGCTGGCCGATAATTCCCCTATGAGTCAGCATCATGTGGCAACAGTCAAGGCAACATCATAAGCATAAATCTCGGGCTTTAACGGGCCGATGGCCGTCACCACGAGCCTGACGGTCGCACGTACGAAACACGAAACGTCTCCGCAACGTGATCACCGATTGGGTGCGGAGAATCGTGAACTGATGCCGAATCGAGGCCGCGGGGTTATGTTTTGAGCAGCAGTCACGCAAACCGATCGCTTCATCTGCATCTGCACTCAGCCTTATCCGTTCGACGTGAGTCAGATCGGCGCGACGCTCGCGACGGAACGAAGCATAATAAGTGAGAGAAAAAAAGGAATACATGAATCATCCCTTTGTGGGATTTATTCGTCTGGCTCGGCCTAAGGTTCGGCCCGGAAGCCGGCGAGACGATTCCTGCGCCTTCGCGACGTGATTCAGTTGGCGCGACAGCAATCGCCGTTCGAAGGGCGGCTGCTGCCGTGCGGGGTGTCTGGTGTCTGGTGCCCACGACACATGTCGGCCGCTGTGCCCACGGAAAGAAATTCCACTCAACTCGTTCTCGTTTGCGGCGGCCACTGCTAATTAATGTGGGATTCAGCCCGGAATGGTGCAAGTGCATTCGACGGCATGAGAAGCTGCTCGCTGCTGCGATATGATATATTCAAATTTATGTCCCGACGAAGAATTAATGCCTTGCCAGGCGGATACTACCAGACGGTGCACTCGAACCGGGCGCTAAATTGATGTCTGACTAACAATTGGCCAACATCCTGCGTTTGTCATCTTCTGCTGGGTTAATAAAACTTTCGGTCGCCACATGATGGATCGGCGGTCGGTTTCGAAACTGTGCAACTTCTCGGAACTCGATTCGATTCGTTCGAATAACGACGTTCCGGCTTAAGAGGCGCTTATCAATCGCCGTAGTAAAAATGGAACACAAAAACCGAACCGCAATCTTTTGCAGGTGCCACCGAGCGACTGGTGGGTTGGAAAAAGTGGAGCAAAGGCCCATGCAGAGTGCAGAATGCGAGATAAAGACGCTCATCGATAATGTTGCATTGGGGTCAGGGCACGGTTCCACCTTCTCGTTTGCTTATCGTCTGTCTCGTTAACGTAATGACTCAATCGAACATTCGGCATTCGAAATCTTTCTTTCTTTTATAAAAAACTCTTCTAATAACACTTTCACTAAGACTCACCTTTCCAAAGAGATCAGATAATTCCTGAAGGATTAGGCTGCACCGATACTGTTGGGCGATTCCTTATTCACTTTGTTCACTTTGTCCAAAGGACCCGTTAGCTCCGCTGGGGACGTGATTTCCCGTTCACTGTCAAACTTCGACTGAATTGGCGCACGCGGTCCCGCTGTCGGCTTCCCGGCATAAATCGGTGCTCGAATTGGCTCAAAACCCTCACACACCGGCGCAACGGTCCGCAGACAGACGATGAATCGTGGCACAAAAATAGACCGCGACCCGCGTGTCTGTGTGTGTGGGTCGATTGTCTTGCGACGTTTGTCTGAGAACGATGACGAGGAGTTCTGGTTTGAACAATCGAGTAAAGCGACCACGCGGATTCGAGCAGTTCGGATCATGGTTCAGAAAAGGCGAGAAAAGCGTAGGGGACAATGTTCACCAACACCAATGGCCGGCACCGGTTCGGTGACACGCGGCAAGAAATACAATTTATGACAAACAAATCAAGTTGTTGGAAGCTGCCGTTACTTGCGGTGAGTGTGGATGATCCGGCGAGCGTGAAATATCATTCACCTGAATCACGCGCTTATGTTTGGCCGCTGCTGTGTCATCAGTCACAGTTTATACGCCGTCACGCCGTGAACGGGTGAATGGGTGTTTTGCAGAAAGTTTCGAGAGCAATCGAGGGACGGGAAGAACACAAGCAACAATTAGAAGCGCAGAAGCGTCGATGGTGTTGTGGCCTTTGTCAGCCTTCAGTCTTTTCTTCGGACTCGGTGTCGGAGAAAGAGTAATAAATCAAACGCGGAATGCAATATTTCTCGTGTTCTTTTTGCGAGTCAATTATCTTTAAGGCATGGTCAAGGCAGGGTTGCTTTCTCTTCTTGGAGTACAACATATGGCCATGTGTTGGCGTTACCGTTTTTCGATGGAGACGCCAGGTACGATGGAGGCGCCTCAGATCTAAACGAACGAAGCAATAAGAATTAAGGAACAGGCACCCCAACGGTTGTGCAGCGACTCATCATTGACTTAGTGCTTCGACTCCGACTAAACCCACAGACTGAATCGATAATCCCATTGCAGGCACAATTAATGACATGCCTCGGGAGCAGTGTTTGTTGTCTCTGAGTGCCGTGTGCGAATTTACAACAATGTATCGGCACGGCACAGAACTTCATAAATCATGCACAAAACATGCCCTGGAACCATGTACCGAAGACCGACCGGCTCTCGCAATGTGATATCACACAATTCCTGGGATGCTTTACCGTCTTGACATTTGTCTTTTGATCCGAAAGCCACGTGGCACGGAGCAACTCCTAACAATAACCGAGTATAGGATCGTATCATGGTCCATTGTTTCTGTGTATTCTGTTCTGAGGCTCACCTTACAACGGGTTGCACGGGTAGGAATTATTTACTTACCTTCGGGGGAATGTCCTGTGGGTTTCGACAAGTGACAACGATGCACTCGAGTGAGAACACGATCCGGTGCCTGGTACTCGGCGAACATTCAGTGGTGTTGTAGCTTAAACTCCACCATAGACAAAGACATTGAGTGTGTTATAACGTTGATGAAGAGTTTATTTCAATATCTATTGTTTTGTTTGTTCCATTTCATCAACCTCGCCAAGGATCGCTCCCTCTAACAAACTGTTATTTGGCTGTTCAATCACTTATCGATCGGTGTTTACGGTTAGATTATTGTTCACACTATTCTGGGGTCTTATGGTCTATTGGTTGCCATGTACCGCTTTTAACTGTCCGTTTAGGTTATGTGTTACATCGATATAATTCCGTTCCACCAGACGGTTGAGGAACTTGGTTCCTTTTCTTTCGGGCAAATGGCAAAACGGTTCGCACTACTTGCGGTCAAGCGGTGGTTGGTGGCGTGTGGGTCCGTGTAGAGAGGAGAAAGCTGGAAGGTATACCGTTGGCACACACCAGCCTCGCCCTGGCCCTGGCGAGGACATTCTACGCTAATCAGAAAGGAGCTCCACAGAGAGCGCCGCAACAGTTATTGCCAGTGTGAGTGGATTGGGTTTTATAAAAGCATTTCTAATAATACTGACCGGTCCACTGTCGGCATGACTGCCCTGCCCTTGCGTGCCTTGCATCCGTGCTTTTATTGTCATACTTTCGCTTAACACATCTAGAGGGTAAATGGACTTGGATATAGTGTATTTGCCTTCGGTTAAACCGCGCTCGCTAGCCAATCTTCGCCCGTCATTGTCTCTTATTGGCTCTAATATTAACGGAATTTGGTGACGAGCACCAAAGGTCACAAGTCGCAATTAAAATACAAAAAATATCTCATCTTCATCACCACGGTGTAGTGTTGGGTTTTGTTTGCTTTAAACAGTTCAACAAGTGCAATTTTTATATAAATATCATGCTTCCTAAATTGGCACCACCTCGGACTGTAACTTGTAATAACTTTTTCAAGGTAATTGCTAACATTCTTGTCATAAGCGTTCAACAACGTACAGCTTAAACCGCTAATTGCCATCTGCGGGTCTCTAAATTCTCTAAATACCTACTCTACGTAAAATCTGTGGGTCTTGCACATTTAGGTATTTGATGTGTATTGTCATTGGGTATGCTTTAGGTTTACGTTTACATTACGTTGTCGTTCCGTTGCTCACTGCCCGGTCATCTGTCCACTATCCTAATAACCATCAATCCGAGAGCAACGATCCGATTGTGTGGGAATGAAGCTTACGACATTTGGGATCAGTTTACTACGAATTCTTTCCGAACTGAGCACATTCCATTACTAGCAGCTTCAATTGGTTGCAAATATAATTTTTGTGTGGAGCGATTAGGAAAACCCAAACTCTACACACACACACACATGCGCTCCTGTAATAACATTATTGTCCACAGTTCTCTACTCGGTAAATGTCGGTTTCGTATTTTTATGCGACAATTATGCTAACCTCCTAACGGCTACCTGCCCCAAACCGTGTGGGACTCTAGGGTTTGTTTTTTTCGTTCGTTATCACAGCTAATTCTACCTTACACATCTGGGTGGGTGTCGCTATGCGGACATGCAGTGCGTTTGCGGTGCCCCGCAACTCGGTTGGTTGCGCAAATTGTCGAGTGCGTGCGTGCGTTTTCACTAACATGCGAATATTCTACCTTCGGTTTTGGTTGTTTACACCAATCATGGCCTAGTTCTAGCTACTGCCCCGGCAGGCTAAACGCTTGTTGTTGATACGATTCTATTCTTGCCAAATGCTTCTCCCGGCTGCGTATTCTTACTACGTGTTTAAAATATGGTTTGGCATCTACCGTTCGATCGGTTGACATCGGTTGGCGGATGTAACGGGCGGCCGGCTAATGGGATGTAATGAATCGAGGCCTTGAGAAGCAGATAGGCCGCTCAAAAGGCGGTGAAAATTAATTACTCTCCTTATTTTCTCGTACTCTTGACGCTTCGATTGCAGAAGGTTAACAGTGTTGCATACTTCTAGGCGTTTTCCAGTGGACGTCCGGTCGAGTATCGAGCCGATCGAATAGAGATGTTAATACCGACCAGAGAACCTGCGTCCTGGCGTGGAGTGTGGTCTCCTAGCTAAGGAGAGTTCTTGGACAAACATTGCCATCCCTAACCCTTGCCACGGTGCCGCCATCACATTCCATCGGTTGGAAGAAATTCAATTTATACGATGCCCTTTCCTCGAGCGCACTAAATGTAATGAACTCGGCCCTCTGCTGGGGTGCCGTAATGAAGTTAAATCGAGAAAGCGCCATAGCCACCGTAATCGATAGGCGTTGGGACCACTTTGCCACTGTTGACCTTTCGCAGAAGTCGGAAATACCGTCACGCTCGCCGCTGCTGTTCCTTCCGAAATGAGGGGAATCATTGCGAGCGAAGTCGGAGAAGTTGAAAGCAATCCTTAAACACTGAGTTAGTGTTGTTTTCGAGAAAATATTTACCAACATTAGTATCCAATCGCAATCCGATTAGTGCCAACACAACTCAAGTTGTCTAGCCGAGGGTCGTTTCTGGCAAAAAAGCTCCCCGAGCAGATCACGACCCCGTTTTCGAGGGACATAATTTATGCTAAAATCTATCGCGGGCCTGATTAATCAACCAAGAGCTCGCTTTGAACTCGAAGAACCTCTACTCCGCCGCTCAGTCAACCTTCTTGGGGTCTATCGAACGTTGACAAATGATAGGCCTTCCCGTCTTAATCACTGTTTGTTACTGTTTGCATAAATTATGCGCTCTCTAATCGATAAAAATGAACGAACCGGATCAAAACGCTGCGTGCCATGTTTGAGCGATGCTTTCATCTTTCGCAAAACGGAGCCTGATGGTTTGGCTGATGATTAATCGAACCATTTTTCAACCCAACCACAGAGCACGCAAACAGCGGCTAATGGTGAAGTTCGTTTTCGCGAACGACCCCCGAGCCGGTGGTGTCAATATTTTTGCCACACTGATCCGACCGACCGACGGCGTTTACGATCCAATTACGGGCAGCGATCTGTTTACAAAAGCGCGTCAGGACTCCCATCTGCCATCTGGAACCGGGGGCCGAGTGGGCCATAAAACCGCACACCGCAAAATTGTGCGCCTTTAAAGCAAATATTCCAGCAAATCTTCCCGAATCCGCAAAAAGGGGCCTCGGTGAAAATAAACAAAAGGCCGCGTCACGTAACGCAACCGTTTTCTGGGGGGCAAAAAACAGGCCCTTTGGCCACCTTAGCACGGAAACCTCCTCCTTGTGGCGGTCCGTCGCGCGCGAAAATCCATTTCAAGCCCGGATGTTGGGTGAAAAAGTTTAACGACCGAATCCGTGGCGTCCATGGTCCGTGAGAAGGTACGCAAAATGGGGATTTTTTGTGGGAATTCCACGCGGATGACGCGGATTTCCGGTCATTTCGAGCACCATGAGGGCTGAGGGCCAGGATCTCGGAAGCCCGGACCGGAAAAATTTGATTTTTTATAATTGACGCCCACTTGGCTCCGGTCGTTTCTTCGAGGCCACCGTTCTCCCAACGTTTGGCCATGCGGTATGGTGATTTTCAGCGCCATGTTCTAAATATATGAATGTACTAAAGTTAGTACCAAATACTAAAGGTGTAAATAGAAATAATAAGAAAACCGAAACCAAAATACTTAGACGAAAGTTCACTTATCTGCGCGGCCGCTTAGGGGTTCGGGTTCTGTGCCGCCTGGCGACGCAAATCCGACCGGATGATGGCGGTAACGGCGGAACCGACGAGCAGCATCACGGCCATCGTCACGTTGGCGACGATGTCCCCGTTCGTGTTGAGCAGCTCCGAGTAGAGCATGGTGAAGGTGATGCCAAACACTTGGGCCGCCGCATTCAGCAGCCCCGTCGAGGTGCCTTCCGGTTCCGGGTAGGTCAGCTCGGCCGCAAATTCGAACCCAACCGGCAGATAACCGGTCATGAAGAAGCTGCCGAAGGAAAGCGGGTCACCATGAGCCGCGTGAGTTACGAGCGGAGAGCCAGAATACGTACCCGAGCAGGGAAGAGGTGACGTACACCACGGCAATGTGGCCGACGGACAAGGTGAACGTGTAGATCCACATACCGATCATGGTGAACACGTAAACGGCCAGCGTAGTCTCCCTGCGAATACCAAACGCAGTTTGATTTATTTTCCAATAACTCTGAATGAAGCAAAAGATTTGTTTTTGAATTTCTTGAACGCCGACTCACTTGAAACGGTGCGTCTTATCGAGGACAATTCCGCAGGCGACCGAGCCGAGCATTCCGGCGAACACGATGCAAACTCCGATGCGTCCGGCATCAACCTCGTGGCCGGGATAGTGTGTAAGGACGATCTGTAACGAGACAGACAGACAGACAGAGAGAGCGATAGAACCCGATGGTTTTGGGATCGGACCGGAACAGATTGGCAAAGTGGTCCCTTGCTTTGCATAAAATCTCGTTTCATTTACATCGGACCGTTCGTTTTTAATTTATCATTTCATTGTCCTCTTCCCAGCAGATGGCGATGAGTCCGTCCCGGTTTTTGCTGCCGCCACACGGTCTCATAACTCGAAACAAGCCACCGGCCGGCAGCATGGAGGGAGTTTTCGTTGGCTGTCACAAAGTTACTTAATTAATGGTGTCGAAAGTTCATCCTCAACAACCCCAGCAGCAGTGCGGAAGAAGCCATTTCGGGTCATTTAGCAGCAACCGGTTCGACGGTGATGACGATGATGACAGCGAAGGATCAAGGGTATCCTTCCGCAACGCACGCAACCCTCCCTGGGGGGGGAAGGATTTCGGTTCGGCCATTACCTGATTGAGGAGCGTCGAGATGGCGTAGAACACGCCGACGTTCATGCCGTACGAGATGAGCAGGAGCACGTAGTTCCGGTTCAGCATGAGCCGTTTGATCGAGTGCAGAAATGGGGACGATTGCAGTGGGTTCGGAGTTTTCGTCGCTTCCTGAGCCGCTGACGGTGGCGTCGGTGGAGCCGCCTTAAACACTGAGTGAGAGAGAGAAATTTTCAATTAACCATCAGCCCTCGGAAGGGGGCCACGCATTCCGGAACGCGTGAGTCGAACACTTACAGAACAGCACCAAAATAACGAGGAACGTTGTGAAGCCGGCCACGATGTAGAACATCAACCGTAAGTCGTCGCCGATGAGGTTGATGTCGTCATGATTCTCCACCAGCATTGGTGGGGCCAGAAAACCTACCGCAATTCCGAGCTGCCGGGGAAAAAAGGGGGCAACAAAAGCTTAGACAGGAACCGGGAGGGGCGAATAAATTTCACTTTCGGCATTTCGGAAACCTTTCGGTGGCGGCGGGCAGGGACACTGAATGAGAAGGCACTTTCATTTTGGCACCCGCTCGGGGAAAGGGCTTTTAGCTTTTATTTCATGCGGTGCCCTTTAATTTAAAGCCATCATTAGGACATCGTTTCGCTCAACAAAAGGGGAACCGAAGCGGAACACTAACACGTGTTCCTGGTTACACGGGGACGGGCACTATAGCCGGGATTGATTTACGGTTGAGAAACGCGGCGCGCCGTGTGCATTGTCGCGAGCATAAAGTTCATAAATTATGGCCGCCGAGAATAATGTAACGATCGTTAGCGAACCGGTGTGATCGTGTACTGTGGCGTGGGCCACAGCTGGTCACAGCTGGGGTAATTCGGTTTAATTAAACATATTTTAAATTATTCATACACACCGGCCGAGGGGAACACGAGGGGAGTCAGCCCACGAGGGTGACGAGTGGCTCATATTGTTAAAATATTTGATGAATGTTGACCATGACAGCGTCACCGACACAGCGGATTATGGATGGCCGAGTGGACCCTAGAGTGCCCAGAGTGATGGGCTGCACCGTCGGGATGCGCTACGGAATCCACATTTGGCGTATTTTATTGAGGCTCGCTTGGGGTATCCTCAAATCATTCCCATTTCGCTCGGGGATGAAACGCCACCAAACGTGTGTAATTTATGTTAATGTAAAAATGCACTACGGAAATTTCCATCGAACCAGACCTCAGCTTTTTTATCTTAAAAAAAGGCGACTCAACAAGAATCTGTGCCAACGTTTTGCGATTTAATATTCCGCGCACACGCAGCATGGCCGTGATCTTGAAAACTCTTGACTCTTGCAGATCTATGAATATTTATTGGCCGTCGGTGCGCCAGCACCGGCCGGTCCGGTGGCGAATTACGAAACAATCACAGCGACAACGAAACTTTTCGCCATAAACAAGCCGTAAAAAGCAATAAATCAACTGCCCGGCCACCACCGGCGACGTGCGTAAAACGTGCAACGATCGGTCGAGGACATGTCGGTTTTTTTTGCTGGCCAAGAAATATTTACACGCCAGCCGCAGTGGGTGCAGCGGATTGGAAAACAATTTTTAACCAATCCATTTGGCCACTTTTTTCAACAACCTGTTCGTGGGAAATGGTTGAGGCCGTAAATAAAATTAACAAACAAAATATAATACCTTCCGTATTAACGTTGAGTGAAAAGAAAGCAAGAAAGGATTGCGCCATGCGTGCGCCATCTCCACGAAAGCATAAAATATTTCCTTTTCATCCGCGTCCGTCCATTTCGGGGCGACTGACGTGGCTCCGGGCTGATAAAGCACCATGCGGCTCCATTACTCCGTTCCGGGCAATCCTTTCGGCAAGCGCCCATCGGACCCGGCGGCAAAGATCAAAGCACTGGCACGGCCAATGTTTGGGTTCGGAAGCTTACGACGAAACGGTGGCAACGGTTGTGACTGCTGCTACGGTTGTGATAACGCACCGGAACCGAACAAAAAATTCATATCCTACCCGAGCGGTGGAAGGAAAAACTCGTGGAAATGTATGATCCCATAAAAAAGATCACTTCAGTTGCGTACGAATGCGTCGGCCGGGTCCTGAGAAACAGCGAATAGGATCATACAGACTCCGAAAGGGATTGTCATAAATTCCATGCTCACATTCCTGCCGGGGATCGGATTGGCGTGACAGTTTATGAACCGATTGCGTTTCATTGCAACGCCGGACGTCGGACGCGGCAGGGGAGCTAGAAATATGTTTTCACTTTGGGATTTCCTCCCAGCTCCGGGAGGCTTAATATTAGTGTTCCAGTGTTCCAGTGTTGTTTGTCCGAACGTGCCCGTTGGGTGGATTAGATCGATGATTTATGGACCGTCTCCGACCGTGTTCCGAAGGACTCGGATCCGGAGGAAAAATGTCAACGTTGGCTAAAAGTCTATCGACCGTCCGTAGACGCTATTAGTCGGTTCGATTCCTTTCGGGCCAGGTCTTGCCGTGTTACTTGCAGCACAGGACCAACCACGGACCTTAGTGCCTTTCGTGCATGCGTCCATTCTGAACACTGTTCCATTCTCCTCGGGGTGCCATTCAGTGGCAAGAAGTAACTGAGATTGGCTCGAAGACTTGCTCGGACGTCCAACTTTCTGGCCGACGACGGTGGGAAAGTTGGGGTTTCGGAACACGCAAATGCATCCAAATTTACTGCCCATGTAAGCGTAATTTGTTGCAAAAGCATTTCACAAACGGAACTAGCTACCCTCAGAATGTGTTTCGGGGCGGTGAAAGGAAACCGGGGACGCATTGCATTAGCTAAATGGATTTCCGGGCCCCTTTGGTCAGTTGGCAGGGCGACCCAGCTTTTAAAGCTGGACCATCTCGGTCTTGCGTGCGGCATCGTGATCGGCTTTCGGCCCGAATGAGGTCCGCTTTCGATCAAAGTGCATTCAGGCTTTCTTGAGGTCGGTGCGACAAAGGTGCGAAAAAATGAGTTCGTTTTGGAGAAGAAAGAGCCTTTCCAACCGGGCCACTGAGTCATTCTGTCAACCGAAAGAGAACTCAATTTTCATGCTCAATAGGGGACACCATTCGAAGCGTCGTCGGACGTTCGTCCGTCTTGGGGACCAGCGCCTTGAACGATTGCTTCATTGCTTCGGGCATTATGTCAATCCCGATTAAGGGAAGCGGTCAATCGAGAACTCAATAAAGCGCACGGGCTGACGTAGACGAATCCTGGCCCCGGGCCCCGGCATTAATTCCCCGCGGTGAAGTTCACTTCCCAAAAGGTCCCGGCCCCGCCAAACCAATCCGGCGGACGGATGTGCGCATTTTGTGACTTCGTAACCCGCGGGCGAACCGTTTCCTATTCCCGTCAATCCGCATTGCGCACAGATGTAATAAAAAAGGCTAGCCTTTTCCGCGCCACAGCGACTCCATTGAGTGAACGGTTGGGAAAATCCTGTTAAACTGGTCAGCGATTGCTCTTTCCCGGGGTTCTTGTGAGTTTCTGTCCGGTGTCCTGTCCGGGGACAGATTAGCAATCAAATGAAAAGTGATGGCAGCGCTTAGAAGTCTGGCAAAAAATCTGACAACTCAACAGGATTCTAAAGCCCAACAATTCGATTAAATTACAAACCGAATTTATGTGCAATTGAAAACGATTCGTTCACCCGTCTTGTCAATCAATCTCAATAAAAGGGGCTTGAAATCGAACAATGAATCCACAGTGGGGACAGAAACAATTCCAACGACGCACTGATAGACAGTTTGAAATTACTCACACGTTCCACGAGCGCAGAGGCGATTTTTTGTTGCTTAAAAGCTAAATGAATACCGTAAAGCTAACGGTTGAGTTTCCACCGGAGTGCTGTACCATCCTTAAGTTCCTTTCGAAGCTCGGCAACGGAATAGGTTCCTCGTGGAACGAGGAACCGTAAATTGAAAGCCGTGTACAGTTTTCCATTTTCCCGTTTACGCATTCAATGTTTTGAATGAAATGAAAGCCCAGTTCTTTTCTGCTGAGTTGTTCCGAGATGCGATGCTGTCGACATTAGTGTACAAGCATGTGCTAGGAACTGTTATTTAAAAGCGAAACAACGCGCCGTCTGGTGACTCCGTACGCCCAAAGCTGATAAATTCCCCATCGATGCGTCTCTTGAGTTGGACCATTTCCATGTTGGTGTTAATGAATCGTCCGCACGATCGGCATCGTCCCCCGGGGACAGACGGCGGCGGCGTTGGTGTTAGCCGCTCGAGCGACTTCTGTGTGGTGTGTCCTTTAGGACCGGCGTGTTAAGCATCCTTGGGGGAATCCCATAAAACACACGAACCACATTCGGTTCGACCTTGAAGCGAACGTCAAAAGCAATGCCATTCGGCGTACGTCTTGCGATAAATCAGTTTTTCCCCGGACGGTTCGCTTCTATCGGCTGTAGTGGGACGAAACCAAGGTCCTGGCCCGGCGGGTGCTCATTACGCATCACCCAGCCGTGACACGACGAGTGGCGTGAACTTAGACGATGATTTCCATTTTCCGCTACCTCGTGCCGATTAGCTTGGCAATGGAACCGAATGGACCAGAATGGAACACCGACGTTGGTTTATCTTCTTCGGCAGTGATGCGGCGAATGAATGGCGAATGACGCACCGCATCTTAACCGTAAGCCACCAAATAAAGTCCACCGCCAACGGTTGGCCACAATTAACGTTCGGACGGACGGTCGACGGAAGCAACAGAGCCCAACAGAGTGGTTGGCGGGATTAAGTCATTAGTATTCAGGGTGGGGACTCCCGCATAAGACTTGCTAAGACTGACAACTAACAGAATCATAAAAGGAGCTTTGTGCAGGGTTAAAATAATAATATAAAACAAAAAAAGGATGTAGAATGAAATTACAAAAAAAATAACACCGTGTCCCGCAGAAGTGGCAGAAAATTGCGCTCGGATTTGTTTTCCCGGGAAACTGCGCGCAGAATGGGAAGCGCCCGCGAGGCGCGCGGAAAATCAATTTTCCATTTCCACGGAAGCACGTGCGAATGAAATTCAATTTTGCACCGAAAATCGATTACCGGTCGCACGAAAACTAACCACGGAACCATGATTCTCCGCTCCCGGGCCCCCGGGGCTAGTGACGATGGAATGACGATGTCTTGCTGGAAGTGCTCAAACTGCCGACTCGACTCACGAAACCTCACTCGCATCATATGGGCGGATGAATAAATGGATCCCGAAAACAGCGAGATCATCAAATTAGCATAAATGCCATTTGCTGCATCCTGATTTTTGTCCTTCACCGGATGGAGGATAGCCGCACCGCGCACACATTCCACCGCGCTGCGAATCACCAGCCCGTGTAACTAATATTCGCGTGTCAGTATGGTAAGATGGAGAGCGCAGTTCGTCCTTGTGGCTTTCCGACGATCCTGTCGACAACACACGCTGTCAGCTGAGTCATAAATTTGTACAACGTCTCACCGTTGCCGCTAAGACACTTACGATGGCATTAGTGTGCCAGGCGTGCGTTTGATAGCTAACTACTTGCTAGCGGAATACAGTTAGCTAGGTGTTTAAATATTCTTCGGATTGCAACCGGTTGCCGAAAGGTTAATCACCAAAGTGCTCTCAACAAACTATTGTTAACACAAAATCCAAGCCAAATACAGAAAAGTCTTGATTGGACGATGTTTATAGCTCTTGAGCGCAAAACACTCGAGGCAAAAGGATCATTATCTGCCGGACGAGCAGCTCTTAGGGCCTCCGGTTCCACCGTACGGTAAATTTGCTGAACTACTTTTCCACCATTCTCTCGGCCTCTGGATCTCTGGGTGGCTCCTCTCATGCTATCAGTGGCTATAGTTCGGCCTTTTCTTCACGGGCACGTCCATTGATAAGCTTCATCTCGCGCGTGATCCCGTAACGTGATTTAACATGAGTGATCCTGTTGTGTTGCTGACCCTTAGTGGGGTGGCCCGCTTTTTTATCGCCGATTCTCGAACTTTGCTCGTAATCCTTTCCCTCTGAACGGTCCTCGAGAGGTCGGGCGAATAATGAAAATGAAGCATCTCTCATCGTGAGCTAGTGGTAATCAACAACTTCCGGTCGCAACTTTTTATCGCAACCTTTACGCTGCCATCCGTGCTGTGGCTCGTTTTGCCGGAGCCTGGAAGTGCTCGGTCACCGAAACAATGACGACCAACGGCGAGTAGGAAGACGAAAACTCTATTCCATTTTCGACGCCATTTTCTACACTCCCAGCTCCTCAGGATCGGCGTTGTACAGTTCTCATCTTCGTCACGGTTCTCCGGGTTGGCCGGAAGGTAATGAACTCATCAACATTGGAGCGAGACTTTTGTGCAGCGTAATTTTCCGTTCAGAAGCCGGCAGTTCCGGCGAGGCAATAGCATTTTCAGTCGATTGAACCGAAACGATTTTTCCGCGCCACGATCGATGTGTCATGATCGTGAGAGAGGCATGAATAAACACAATAAGTAGCATATTAATTGATCTACGCTCTGTCGAACCGACAGCTAATAATTGGCCACGGTCACAATTTCAAAATAATTACTAGCTGTTTCACATTCCAAATCGAAGAAGAAGCTCGCAACACAACCACCGTCAACCGGAGCAAAACACCCCAATGATTGTCGAACTCCGGAGGAAGCGAAATGAAGTCAATTAGTTTTCGCCTTTGCTTCTATTTGTTCGCGAAAGCTTTTAGTGAAACCGGACTGACCGGTGGTGGAGCTATTTGTTGGCCCCAAACTAATAGAATTAATTCTACCGAAGCGACCGATTGGAAGGTAGTGCCTCTTTCAAGGGCCCCGGGTTAGAAAGCAATTGATGAAAGAAATGGCTTTTCATGACCCCCCATTGTTTGAAGCAATCGCAATTAAAACGGATGCATTCCCGGCAACAATGGAAACAAATTAAATAAATTGTCCCCACACCGGCCGGTCCTTTTTCTCCATTTTCCTCATATTTTTTTCAATCATAAAAAGTCGCCACCGAGACCACACCCCGGGCCTCGTTTATGTCCTCCCTATGTAACAGCGGCCCCGACGACGATGGAGTTGCCCTCGTGTCGTTATTGTTGCACTGCTGTACGGTGGCCCGGTTCGAGATGCCCGGAGTGAGCGGTTTTATTTCCGGCGCGGAACAAAACTGCAAACTATGACGACAACATGTTGCCCCTCCGTTATTTATGAACCCAAAGTTTTGTTGTTCGATTTAAAGCACACATCAGATGTTTGTGTTTCAGAAAAAAAATACTTCATAACAGCCATTCCATTGGGAAGAAATTGGGAGCGACGAGCCCATGACCTCGCTCGAAGCCACGGTGACATTTGTTCTGCTCACCCTCTTTCGTGGTTTTTAGATGACTTTGCCACTGACCACCGAATGAGAGACAGAGAAAAGCCCCACAAAACACAGCAGCTGACCACTGCAGGGACTGTTTTATGTGCACAAAGGGTTCCGTGCGACAGCATTTAGACTGCCTTCGGATGCACTAAACCGGAAAAGGAGACGCACGGTGCCGCGTAGTTACGCAACAAGGACCCCGCCGGCTGCTCGCAATTGCAGCCAATATTATACGCCGCCCGTTGGGTCGGTCTTTTGCGTATTTATTTGAATATAATTTTACACTCTTTTGTACCTTTTCTGCACTGTTTGTGGTTTGTATTCTTAAGATAATATTGCTGCCGGAGCCAGTGGGTTTGTTTCAGGCGTAGCAGAGCGGGAGCAACATCGTTTTAGCCAACGACAATGTGGTCCAAACTTTAGGCGGACCGTTCACGTACACACACACACACTGGAGTATGGTAATTGCAATGTGGTGCTAAGAAGCATAATTGCCTTTTTCGCTTGCCTCGCACCACAAAGTGCTTCGGTAAATGCTTTAACAGCTGTCGGGGACCGCGCTGCTCCGTGTGCGGTTGGCCCTCGGGATTTTCAGTGGCGACGCCCCGGCGAAGGAATTCGATTCGAGTCGAGGGATAAGGCACACAACAGGACGACACACTACGACGCAAAGTTTTCGGCATCGCGCCCGGCTTAATCATGAGTAAAGTGCAAAGACTTCCGCCAGTCGTCCGGAACAGATTTATCGTCGTCGGTTCGTCTCCAAAGTGGCGGAAATTATCATTCCCGTTTTTTTTTGGATGCTCCGCACGATCTTCGCAAGTTTTAATGCGAGTGTCTTTGCCAAGCACAGCTAATGACGACGACCATGATGATGAGCCTTGGTCCGCTTGGTCAGAGCCCGAGAGCGACGGACTGTGACAAAATGGAAAAGTTTATGAGCAAAACTCTGTTTTTTCTGGTGTGAAATTTTCCATTCCCGTGGCACGGTATTGTCCCGGTGGTTTTTGAAAGTGTAGAGGGAAGTGTAGACCGACTTGAAGTGGAAAGGATAACGCTACTCACCTGGTTCCCGAATACGCCGATGCTACAGGCGGACGACACCTGATCCGGTCCGAACCAGACGGCAGCCACTTTGGCGGGAAGGGACAGGATGAAGACCTGCGAGGCGGCCACTATGGACTGGCCAACGAAGCCGACCCAAAACAGCTCCGGACTGACGGAAAAACATTTGACCCATGCTCCCAGGCACGTTCCCAGAACACCACTGATGGCCGCGATCCGCAGCCCCTGAAAACGGAACAACGGAAATTGAGAGTAACGATCGCGAAAAATAGCTTACTTACATAATTACAGGCGCAAAAGTGCAACTGTCAAACTGTCAGGTACTGTCAAATCTATTTCAATGCCTCCTATGACTGGGAGTACAACTTATGTACTAAACAAATTTGAATGAAGACACTGACAAAAAGTATCTTCTACTTATTCATTAAAAATTCCAGCTTCGTGCACTCGAAACTTTATTCCGTTTTGAAAGCCTGTTGCATGCTCAGTGCACATGCTCTGTTTCCTGAAAGGACACTCAGGCAGACTTCATGGTGCGCCTCGTTAGGACACTGCTGTGCCCTGCTGTGTCTATTCAATAGAAATCGCCACACAAAAAGCACCTTCCACAGTACACGGACAGAGATGGCCGAGACTAAACGCCTCGACTCGAGTATCGTGGCCACATCGTAGCGCAATAATTCTACCGCATTACTCCCCGAACCGAGCGGCCGGGACCGATTTTATCTCATTAAAATAAATGAGGAAACATTTTCCGGCACCGATCGCATGACATGGCCGATCTGCCAGCTGGCCACCACTGTTGTCTAGGAACGGCACGGCCGTAGTTCTAGAACTTTCGCCTCGCCATTCGGCGTGGATGGTCACCACTTGGCTTGGGTGGAATTCGCATTACATGATGCATTTGCATTCGGCATTTCCTTGCAGATAACACACGGCCCGTTGGATCGTTGGAACATCTAGTCCAGCGACGGTAGAAAGGAAAAAACTGAAAACTGACGGCGACAGATACACAATGCAGCTGGCGCAAGCATGGAAACAGCGAGTACCGAGTTGCTGATGCTGTAATTCTATCCATTTTCCCCTAACGCTGGTGTCGGTTATTCGTAGCTGAATGCAAATCTATTCACGTGTTCCGTTCCTGTCATGCTGAGCGCACTCGTGTCAATAAAATTACAAATAAATCCAATTCCCGGGGTTAGTAAGCTACCACTTTCGTGAACAATATCGTTGTTTAATATGCTTCAATTCGAATTTAAATTTCGTAGAATAAAACAAAAACCCTACAATCTACTTTCGCCCGTAGTCATCCCTAAATTGTGAAACCGTGTCCAACCGTGGCTGAGCGAGCTGAGCCGAAAATAGATTGCTTTTATTTTCCGATGCCATTGCCTCACGCGAACCACGCCACGCGGGTGCGGGTTCCATAATTGATTTTGCGAATTTCTACCCCAACTTCCGCGGTAGCTCCATCAATTACATGGCGTTGGATACTGGGAACTGGTGCGGGAACTAGTTTACGGGAGCCCAAACTCTCCCCTCCACGGTGAGCTATTTGAATTTAAATAACGAACCCCGTAGCTCCCGTCCAGAGCTAGTGGTTCACGCCCCAAAGTGCGGCGCGTTGTGGTGACATCAAACATTCACGCCGACCACAAAATCCGGTGCGCAGATAAGTTGGGATCGGATCCGGTGTGAACCGGTCCGATCGACCGTCTGGTGTGTGTGCACTTACCATTTTGTCCAGAATCCAGCTGGCCGGGAAGATGAGCGGTATGTAGAGGATCATAAAAATCATCGACGTCCAGTCGACCCAAGTGCTGGTAATGTCGTAGTATCTGCGACGGCGGCCAGCGAGGAGCGTTTGCGGTCGATTACATGATTCCCGGTCGCGCCAGGTGATTCCCGATTCCCGATTGGCCGGATTGTAATTGTGCGGAAAGAGAAACCACATTCGGCCGCGATAGGCCAATATTAACTTCAGCGTGCAGGTACCGCTCTCGCCATCACGTCGGAAGTGACACGTCGAGGACCGTGGACCGTGAAGAGGACTTTTAATTAATACCACTCCCATCACCCAACCAACCACAAAACCACCCCGGCAAAGGTCAACCGATGGGAGGGAGGGCAAACGCATTTAATGCAACGGCATCCGAACCCTCCGGCCGGAGTGTTCCGGGTTTCCCGGAGCTGAGTTTTGCGTACGCAGCCAGCCAGTGGCATGTTAATTGGATCGATTGATATCGGCTAGAGTGGTGGGCAATCTGTGGAGGGAGGCGGAAAATTGCTTCATAAATCGAATTTCCCCAGCATCGCCGCGAATATGGACCCCAGTGCCGCAGTAAATCTTCCCCTTTCCGGATGTCGGCGCTCTTGGGCGAGTTCGAAAGGTTAACCAAGTGTATCTTCGAGCCACTCTCCGAGAATGGACCCGGCGCTTGTTTGATGTGCACGATAGCGCTTGCGGATTGTTTTCTCTTTGGTTGGACGATGGGCGGCGTCGACGAGTTATGGATTTGACATTTGTGTGGCCATTGCTATTGCTTTCCCGGGTTCGGAACCGGAGAGCATGAGGTGGTTAATTAAATGTTCCTAATTTGATTTAGTTTGTAAGTTTATAAACAGAGGGTGCTTTATGGCAACGAAAGATGTTGGATCCTTTCGGGACCTCTAGCGTCTGAAATTGATCTTTATAAAGCATCAGCAAACAGCGATGTTTATCTGTAATATTCGTTTTCAAATATTTTCATAAGCTTCCCTTGGACCTCAGACATACAAATCGAAATGGAGGTCCCATTCCGGCAACATGTTCCCACCGCTGTCATCCTCAACCTAAGGCTCAAGATGAATTCGTGCTCTTCCGGTTGTTGTGCAAATAGAATAAGCCTCAGCGTGCTTGCCGATCCTCAGGTTCCATCCATCGAGCATCCAACACTCGACGGTTCCACTCAAAGCGGATCCTTGTTGTGTTAAATTTCCTTTTTCCCACCCAAAGTGGGATTTAAAATTCCTTCTCACGTTCGCGCGGCGCTTATCGTTTTCGGTGTGACCTCGCTCGCTCGTTCCGGCATTTTCGGCTCCACCACGATGACTCCTATCGGATCTCTCCGGTGCCGGCACCGGGGTGCCAGACCTTGCTCACAGACCGACTGCAGGTTTATCAGATATTGTGTGAAGATCCTTTTGCACGCTTTTCCGATTTTCTCACCGCCAGGTGGCTCGTCCATTTCCAGGTAACTGATGACCCGCGCGTTGACTAAAAGCTTGAACCCAAAAGAGCAAATAATAAAAGCCAACGCTAAAGCGCCACCCAACTCGCAGATGGCCGCTGTCATGGTTGGTTTTCGAAAAAGGTAAATCTCGGCCGCCCGGTCAATATTGGCCGATCTAAGAGATATGATGTCGCTGGTTCGGGTGTGAAAGAATCATCTTCTGGGGGTTTGGAGCCAACGAATAATCGAAACAAAAAAGAAATCCTGGTTGATCTACGGCACGGTGTGGCACGGAAAGGGACACGGTCTTCACGGTCTGGTTCCACGAAAAGGATCACCTACCGCTGCACGATGTTGGCAATGATGCTGTACTGAATCCACTGGAGCGCGTTCGAGGCGGAATACATCACGAAGAGGGCCAGCACCAGCCAGCGCCGTTTGTAGACCCGGAACTCACCTGCGAACGGAAGTGGACCTTGACTTGAAGGAATTGCTTTTCTCGACTCGCTATGATCGATCCACTCCACAAGTGGCGTGGATGCTGTTATTCTTTGATAATCTCTTGCCGCCCAACGAATTTAATTAAAAATTCTTCTCAGCAACACAAACCATAAATAAAACTATGTTTTCTGCCCACTCTCGTCAGCGAAAAAAGTCTACAAAACTCATCGGCTCGGCACAAAGAATGCTCAACTTTCGAGCTCTTCCCGCGTTCTTACCGGCTGGCAGGGTGGGCTTGTCGAGTGTCGCACTCGAACCGTTGGTCGCGGGCGGTTTGATCAAGTCCGATGACTTGCTGCCGGGCATGTAAGCGTCGGCCACGACCGTCACTTCCGGCACGTTGGAGTGTTTCAGATCCATGGCTGGGAAGATGATGGTTCCGTTCTTCCTGTTCCGATTCGCGCGCCGGCCGGGTCCTTAAATCGGATGAGACGTGGCTTTGCAACTTCTTTTGCTTCGTGCTTTTGTGTGCGCAGTCACGAGACAGGATAGTTATCGTTCAGTCGCTCGGCTCAGTTAGCAGTTTTCTTTTCAGCCCAAGAGTTATCGACCGCCGGGTGCAGCATCAGCGGCAGTAGCGATACTTACAGCGAGCAATGGCAAAAAGGGTGGTAAGGTACTGGATTTATTGTCATGTTACTTCACTCGTTCGCCAAGTTCTAGCGCCATCTTCGTTTCGTTTTTCAGTCTAGTGTCTCGGTTCGTTTCAAATTCCGTTGTCGCGTGCCGAGGACGCGAGCAGCCGTACCAGGCCCAGGTGTGTGCCAAGGCTGCTTATTAATGATGAAATAAATCGATTGATTTGTTTCGCAAGGCCCTGCGAGATGCTAATCTTCCGACCGGCCGGGTTTCGCGGCGGCCGTGGTACTATTTCCGGAAAGTGCACTCGTTCGTGGCGCTCCGGAAGCAAAATGGCTAGCCAGTGAAGGGGTAAAACGTGCGATAATAGAATTTGCGTCCCCTTCGAAGGAGTGTGTGTTGTCGTACGGGTCGGCGGGACCCTCGGCTGATGGCGCAGGCTGTGAAGAAAGGAGAGAAGAAAATAAGCATTTATTCGCCAGTTTGCCCAACAATCCGGCCATGTTTTTCGTGGCACCGGTTGAATTTATGCGAAACAAGCGCTTTCGTGCGAAGGGTTAAGAAAATAGCGAAAGGAGGCCGATAATACGCGAATACGCGAGCGTGTATCGGTGGCGGTGCTTAAAAGCCCCTCCGCGACGGACAACTTTGTAGCTGGGAAATTCCATAGATTTTCACAGCATGTGAGCCGGCAAGCCGGCAAGGCATAAAAAAAACTTAGCGATTTCACTCCTATATGTTGGCATTTGGCATATAAATTTCACGTTAACCCGAAGAGGGTTTTTGTACCTTAAAACTCTTCAGCACAACAGCGCCCGAGACCGTTGTGATTAAAAACTCCACCCTGATCTTTTTTCTATCCACTACTTTCTTGTACCAAAAGACGGTGCATCGAGCGGAACAAGACCGCTTACTCTTTTAAAATGGCTCCACTGAAATCAGGAACACAAAGCGGCTTCGAATGCAACGGATGCGCCACCGAAGCCACACTCTTTCATGCCATCGCCACACAACACAGGAGCACGAGCGGGTGCTCGTGATTTTATGTTCCGCACTATCTGAGAAGATCCAGCACGTAAAATGACGCGGTAGTTTAAGTTACACTTACACTGTCCTTATAACTTACGAGCGGCCGGTCTTCCGGTTCCGGACAGAAGCAAACGGCGAATCCATGTAGGGGCGGCCAAAAGCGAACACGACGTTGATAGCGACAAAGTGCCTTGGAAGAAATTTTCGGCAGTTTCCGGATCCCGTTACAGTGGGAAAACTTTACCCCTTCTCCCCCGGGGTTCCGGTGACAAAATCGCGATCGCAAGCCTGACCGTCCCAGCGGTCATTACGGACGGAGCGGGTAATTTGAACAATCGTATCACGTCTCAGGAGGTTGCAATTGCTTCCACGTGACTCGCTTCCCAAGCGCTGGTCGCGGTTGCTGGTCCGGAAGAAAAATTGGGACGTTACATCAGGAACACTCGGCTCGGTCGTCATAATTAAGGTGACCGATGTAACGCTTCCTTGACAGCAAAAATTATTGGGTAAATTCCTCTCTCTCTCGGTCTTTTTTTGTGAAGAGCTGTTGAGACTGGCAAAGTGGCTGGTAAGAGACGTCGTACATCTTATCAAACACTACGTTCTTTCTCCTGGATCTGAAGCTTTTAGTTTCCTAAATCAACTGGAAACTTATGTTATCTCCTTCACGTACGGCGATTGGTAAACACGCTAATAAAGGCAATAAAACTTTTTCAATATCTACGCAAATAGAACCCAAAGTCCCCTTTAAAGTGGTTTCCGCAGTGATTTTTTACGACAGTCCATTGCTGGAGCGCTTTCCCGCTGTCGCAGGAAGTTTGTCGATTGCTTTCCGCTCAGCTAGACATTTCTCGGGATGCTGAATGCCTTTGGCCAAAGGGATAACAAAGAAAACTGTCTCAGACAGTGGCGGCGTAGTGCAAGAAAAATATGAGCATGTTCAAAACACCAGACGTTTGTTCGCACAGCAGCCTTGGATTGAAAGTTGAAAGAATAAAGTTTCAAAGTCAAGGATGACTCGAATGTTAAACAGCCGGCTCTAAAGTAAAACAACGCACAACATTGTCACACTGACACTCAACAAACCGGTCACGAACTGTCGTTCGAATCCGGTGTGTGATGTCAATGAAGGTTGTACATCAATTAAACGTTTATAAGCCTCGCAGATGGCAGATAAGGGCGCGATAAAGGCGTTCCCGACGTCTGCCAGACGTCGCTGATAAACAACGCAGCAACGAGAGCGAACCAGTCATAAAATCCCGCCCGGGGGGAAGTCTTCTCCGAACGCTTACTTTTTCGTTGCGAAAAAGACGCTTCCGCATTTTATGGCAACAAACTGGCCAATTCGAAATGTCGTTCTTCCCCGGACTCAAGCAAATCGCCGAAAGCGTTCTCGAAAGCTCTCCTTCGGAATAAAAGTAATCCGCAGTTGATTCACAATGGAATGGATCCTTCCCTGTCCGGATTGTAGTTTGCTCTAACTCTTCAGCGTTATCCTCGAACATGAGCCAAGGCTAGAGGCTTTTCAGTGAGTCGTTTTGACCATGGAACCAATCTGACGGAAATGCTGTCTGTATTCGTTGTCGGTTAAAATTTCAATAACGACAGAAAGTGCCCGAGGGGCGACTGAAAGTGTCCCTTGTTGAGAGGGTTTATTTCTTCTTTCGAATTTCTCCCAAGATGCATTCAAGCGTTTGTGTCGCGCACATAATGAACGAAGATCCGTCTCAAGAAATTCGCGTCGACCGAAAGTACCCTCGGCTAAATCGGTTCTCTCTCTAGCGTTGAGCCATCGTTGGATGCAACATGTTTTATTTTCCCTCCGTACAATCCGCTCCGCCTGGCTTGGCTCATATTAGCACAGGGACCAAAGCGCAAATGATTTGTGTTTATGTTATTGCCAACAGCCCACACAATCCGCCGCTGCCTCTCGAGAAGCGGAGAGAGAAAGAGCAGAAAGAATTCCGGTTTCCCTTGACATAGTTTAGTCGCAAGCAAGTTGAAGGATCTAACCGCACGTCGTCCCCAGATCGGCTACACACTGGCCACACAGCCTTCTAAAAGCTACTTCTCGCTGCGTTCTACGCCAAACTGTCCCCCTCCGGTGATTGCCTTTGATCTTCCCGGATGTTTGTTCATTCACTTTTCGCTACTACTTGCCCTACCCGTTCGGTGCCTAGAGAATCAGTTATTTTCGGTCGCTTGGAGCCATTACCGAGATTTATTTCTTTGGCGGGGATCGATAGATTCACGAAAGGCTTTGGGCTTTAGGTTGATATTTTTCATTGCCATCATCCATTTAAATAAATTGAAAACCATGCAAAGTACGCAAACGTTTTGCTGATCATTGCTGATTTATGCGGATTCTCGGCCAACCTTGATCAAGTAAACATTTTGAATTAAGACAACAAATTATTCTGTCCTGCAGTTGGATTAATGATCGAGTATTCTTAATTAGGTTTCAACGGTAATCACCTCGATTATTTTCATGGTTCTCGGTTGGCTTCTCTCGTTCGCGAAGGCAAACCGCAAACGAAATGATAAATAATGAACAAATAAAGAAATGGCGAAGACACAGCAATCAACTATGAAATCAAGTTTTGCTGTCCCTCAGGAAATAAGTAGCGCCGAGGTGAATTACGTTCCATTTTTCTTGCCGTTCTTCATAACCGCTCGCTAGCCGTTCGAGACGTTCGGCAACTTTTCTCATTTCCTCGCTCGAGACGACATCTTCATCCAGAGCGGCTTGGAGGAGATATTGGAAGATTTATTTACGTCGACCTTCAGTCCTAAAGTAACTGTGATGGAGAATTTTTCCTCGTCTTCTGTGCAGCTTCTCAGCGCAGTAACGAGGCATAAATGGAGCTGTAATGGTGAAGCGTTGCAAAATGTCAATGAAAGCCCTCCATTAGTAGTACTGGCTGCATTCAGCATTTCGACCCATTCTGAAGAATCTAATTGATTTACGCTTTGTGCTAGTTTGCGCAAATTGCGCTCTTTTTATTTTTACAGTCCTTTGAAGTGAAAGTTACATTTTTCATCCCCATTCGAAAACACTGGGAAACGGGGAAATTGCTGCAATTCGATTACGGAGCCATTTACTCGGTAATTATTGTGCCTTAATGAAATTTCAGGCGCGCTTGTTGCGTTCGGCTATCGAAAACGTTTCATCGAACGATTGCTGCTACCGAAAAAAGGGAGTGTAATCCTTTAAATCCCAGTGTGAAAGCAATTCGTTTGCAGAAAAATCACTGGAAAAGGATCCATTCGGATTGGAGCTACGTATACGCCGTGTAATCTTCATGAACATGCAATACAAATAGGACTATGACAATCTTTCTTCAATCCAGGATGATTATCACTTATTATTAAAATAATAATCTGCATAAAGGCTTATCTTTAAGCACACTAAAGATGCTACCCGTGGTGGCAAAACCCAGGCTATGTCGTAATCCTCTCTCGGGTACGAAACGGTGCGATATTTAAAAATGTAAATGAAATTCAAATGCTAAGAGGAAGATTTAATTAGATCCGAGCGCCCAAATTGTGGGTTGAATAATCTCCAACTTTTGGTAGCCGTCGCCTCATTTCTAAGAGTTTAATCCAGCACGGCCTTGGCCAATCGTGGCCCCACGCTTAATTGTTGAATCACCGCAACTCAGTGATGGTTTTGCACGGTTTGTGTTTAAAATTCGTTATTAAATTACTAACTTCACTAAGCAAACGGTAAGCGTAATTTGGCGTGCTTCAAGTTTATTTGGCCACTCGATCAAAAAACAAGTGTCCTCGCGAGCAGCCACCGTGGCGAATGTTCGTGACCGACGCTTGAAGGGCCACCTTCTACTTGAGGAGCGACATTTTAACACAGGACGGGCGCGCGAAATTGATGGTCCAGGATGAAACTGTCATAAAAAGACCCTCCCCACACCGGGGCAGCTCCCGTGAAGCACACGGACAGCGGAAATGGAACGAAAATTAATACCCGTCCATCGCGGCGTCTGCACACTTCAGGCGTCGACAAGCGACCATCAACGACGGCTTGCCCGGGGCTTTGTTTTTCGTTTGTTCCAGCGAATATTTGTAGCCGTCTTTGTACACAAATCATACCCTCTGCGGGAAATGGAAATGATTTTTCTCACCCCCAGCGACCTGCTCCCGGTTGGTTCCATTTTCAAGAGGACAACCTGTCCACCGCCACCCGGTGAGCAATATTGGGCCAAGACGACCCATTGGAGTGGTGACGTAAGGAAAGCTAATAAAATGCGCCAAATTGTGTTGTCAGTCAATTCGAACGACGAATGAAATACGCCAAAAACGGAACTACTAAACGTCAGATCAGGCGGCAGAAGTAGGGCAGTGATCAAACATTATTTCCTGCCCGAGCACGGCACTTATCGGTAATAGCTGTTGACCCAACTCACGCAGTCACCCGCAATTGCGCCCAATTTCATGATCTCCCCAACGGAAACGCCATCCTCTCGAGCTGGTGTCTTTCGTCCTGCAAATTGCCAATTGGCCCCCACAGGTCCGCTGCTTACCTTGAGATGAAAAATGATCATTTATCGAGTGAGTAATTATTGCGCCATTGCTTCCGACAGGGAAAGCTGCGGGACTACGGAAGCGATAGAGCACGGCCAGGCCCTGGTGGTAAAGCGTGGCAGTAAACTTTTGCAAACGGCCAGAAGTCGAGCCCGCGATGTGATAAATGTGCAAACATTTCGTAATCGTAAATTCATTTCAGGTGATAAAAATACTTTCGCACCATTATTTATGGGCCGAGCCAAGCAGAAGCCGCACACAGTCACGACCAACTGTGGCCCGGCTGCCGGAGCTCATTTGTGGGGAAGGACGAATTCAAGGACACTGTCAAGACCATCTTCCGGCACGGAGGGCCTCCGTACGGTGGAAGCCACGAAACTGTCTCAATTACAGCCCAGTCATCCTGCCGGGTCCCTTTCATTGAAGGTAAGACTCTGTACGGAGACGATGGCCACCGTGAACTGAACCCGGTGGCGATCGGGTGTGGGATAGGGGTGGTCCATAAAGTAGTCTGATTATGGTACGGCGATTATCTCTCTCGGCTACGTAATCCAGCGAATTGAATTCAATTGGTGCCGCTCCATTTGTTTGCCACCCTTGGTCTCGAATGAGGGTGACTCGATTGTGGCCAACGCCAGTAGGAAACCAGAACGTATACCCTCTTTTCGCAGTGCTTGATTTTATGGTCTAAAACTTGCTATTATCGAACGATCCATTGGTCGTATCATCTCATCTTCCAACTTTGTTTCGTGCGGCATTTTAAAAACTTATTTAAACGAAGGTACAGCGAAATACCATCATCCATAACCGACTTCCGAGTGCATGTCATTAAATGGATTGTATCAAAGCAGACCAAAACGGTGGGGCTCAGGCTGTCTGGCTCATGTTACCGCGCACTGTCGCATCATAATGATGTCAAACTGCTCGCACCAGCAGACCCCGTTCGTGTGCATCGATGATTGACGCTGATGAGCAGCTGATGGCACACTGCAACAAAATTGCATCCCATCAGCGTCTATCGAGCGATCGATCGCGGTGATTACGGCGGCGATTCTAGTAGTTTGCACGCCACCACAACCACCAGTGGCAGCGGAAAATGCCTGCAGGAAAAAGAAACATACGACAGCTTCGTCTCTAACACTGAGACTGTCCATTATAATGCTACCGCCGCGAAACACGTCTCTTCACTTTGTCGTTCACCGAAGATAACGAAACAAATCAGGCACGTGTCAACCGCGGCACGGTTCTGCTCTCTGAAGGATTTATTTTTAAACGTGAAAATCGATCGTCGACACTGGATTTTGGTCACAGAAAACGGAGAGACGCCGAGAATCGGCATCAAGTCGCGAAGAATCAGCATCCATCCAGAGGTTTGCACTACTTGCGAGCCCATCGAACGATCGATGGCGACAAAAATCGAATTGCATCCTCTCGTGATTCGATCTTGGAAATGCAACGAATGCTGCTCTCGTTCGTCGCTATGCAGGAGCCACCGAGTGATTAAAAATAGAAACGAAACGGCATGGAATCCTGAAAAATGGGACAAAGCCCTCGGATGATTTATTCATTAAATTCAAGCCCGTTTCCGCGTACAGCGCACATAGGCATTTTCAGCTTTCCAGCTGGGAATGGCAATGTTTTAGTATTTTGTAGCCAAATAGCGTCCCATATTTGGTAAACAAATTAACACCCGTGGCGGTAAACTAGGGTGGAGCAAACAAAAAGTAAATATTTTGACTTCGTTCGTTCACTTGAAAAAATATATCACCGACACGGCTTAGTTCGTTTTGTGTGCGTGTAACGTGCGTTATGTTCATATTCGTAACCAGCAAAACAAAGGCCTTCGCAGGGCCTCATCGCAGGGTAAACCCGTATAGCTAGGTTGCTCAAAAATCACCGACACACGATCAGATTACCGCTGGATGCGCCTGTAACCCTTCAGCCGATTACCGCAATCTACAACCTACTCTGTACGGCACGTTGCGACTTACTTCAACTGGCGGCGGTGGAGTTCCCAAACATTTCAAATGCGCGATCGTACAGCGTGACTCAACGGGGGCAGCACCGCACACTCGGAGTGGCGCTCGGATTTTGAAAACAAGCACTTCGCAGTACAATCGTCACACTCACACACGGGACCACATCCGCGGGTTAATCAGTATTGGCGGCAAGGCCAAAGAGACGGTGGTGGTCGACAACACAGCTGACCGGGAATTGCGGAATCATTTGGCTTCGATATTGCCGCTTATCAGTAACTACCGACTAGCTAGATAGCTAGATTAATTCCTGGCACGGCAATCACGCGATCCCCCCGGGGTGGTACTTCGTTCAACAACTTCAACGCACTTTCGTTGATAATAATATTATCGCCGCACTTTCGAGCGAGCGTTGGCCTTTCAACGGGGTTTCCAAGGCAATAGAACACTTGCGTCACTGGTCACGGCCGAGCAGAAGCATTTGCGGAAGAACTCCGTGATCAGTGATCATCAGTGATCGGTGAAACACTTCACACAAGCGGCGCACTCCTCGCTGAAAAATGAAAAACAACGAAACTGTAATCTAAGAATATCACTTTTGACACATCACACAAAACAGATTCACTCTTTAAAGGATGCCCCACTACTAATACTAGGTCCTCGCTTCACTTGCACGCTTCGGTCCGTTGGTGGCTATACACACGCGTTAGGCACTTGTTCGTAACGGTGTCAAACCAGTCCAACAACTGGCCAGAGCAGCGTAGAGTGTTGATAGTAACGAACGCACGTGCTCGTCCGTTAACCGCTTCGAGGCAAGTGCCGCACACGACGCAAACCCGGAGCTTCAGAGCCTTCGGCGGTGATCCGGTTGGTGAACCTCGCGGGGGAATTCCTACCAACTGCTAGTACGGTGCTGCTGCAACGAAGTGCTCTGCTGCTGCTGAACCGCACCGGTCGGAGGCCCACAGTAGAATGGTGATATGCAACCCCATGCTTCGTTCTTATCACACGAAAATGCGCGATTTATTCTAAAACGGTGCTCTCGCAATATCGGTCTCACCGTTCCATGCTCACTCTCAACTCACTTCGTGTTGTCCATTCACAAATTGTGGTGGCCTCGGTGGGATGTGCGTGGTGTAATATCCTTCGATTAGCTTGATAAGAGCGAGCCATTTTGAGGTAAACGGTAAATAGTTTCGACAAAGGTAGTATTGAAGTGTTAGAGCGGCACCGGAATGATTGTGTGGCTCTTGGAGGTGATTACGTTGATGAATAAATCAAATTTTTCCCTTCAGGCCGGGGATTTTTTAGCCCACATGTTAGCTCCTAAACCGAAGGCTCTCCTCACGAGCCCAACAGCATCTCACCATGGCGTTCTCACGATGAGCACGAATGTTTATTGTTTATTGTCGGGCCCTTTGGCGTTGTCAAAACGCCTAAAAGTAGGCAATACTTTACATTCTTCTGAAAGTCACTTTGAAACAACAGAACTGTTTCGAACGAAGTGCACAGGAATCAACAAAGGAAACAGGAAACGAAAATACAGTCAACAAAATTCACTGAAACACGTAATAACGGGACGAGTCTAACAGTGGTTCTCTCACGGAACCCGCGGGCTTCGGATTGGTCCTTGCGCAGTACACGCCAGCCTCCGGAGCTCCCGTAAGGCAAACTGTGTTGAATCGTTCGGCTCGGGACGGGAAGTTGGTACGCGGCTTGCTCAGTTTGCTCATCACGTGCTCTTTCGTGCCCAGGACCTCTCACACCGTACGGTACGATGCTGCGAGCGCTCTGGAACTAGTCCGAAAGGGATTAAATCGCAACAGGGTTCGGGACCGAGGTTGCCATGGTTGTGTACGGTTTTAATCGACTTTTTCTCCCCCCCGGCCGGAACTGGTTGTGCTAAAAATAAATGAATAAAGCCGTGCCTTTCCCGGCCGGTGCGACTGGATCCTGTTCGCCTGGCTCCAGACGGATGGAAGTTGGTAAAAATTTTCCCACACAAATCGAACAGCATGACGCCGGCGGAATCACAACAGGCCAAAAGAGAGGCCAGTGAAGGTATTTGTTGTTGTAAAGGGACGCTGCCTTTCACTGAATTGATTATATGCTCAAGGGCACGATGTCCTGCTGGGTTTTCAGGGACGATGCCGCTGACGTCACGAATCCGCCGACAGTTCACGCCGTCGTTGTTGTTGGTTGTAATGTTGATATTTTCCCTAACGTTCTTTTTATTCAAATGTTACACAATTATTTTGATATGCAAATATTGGAACTGTGAGCGAAAGACAAATAAACTACATGCAAATATTTATACAACCTTCTGGAGCAGTGACCATTGAAACCAATATCGGAACAGACGAGAAATGTAACACGTGGACTTGTGTGTCCTAGAGTCCCCTCCGATATATGGATGTCATAAATCTCACCAATGTCAGTTACACATTACAACTCTGACACACCAAATAGGAAGTAGCATCACAAAATGGAAATGACTTTCGCCAACAAACACTAGAGCCGCAGCGGCCTCAAAGGAAATTCAATCGGAAGTGCATACTTCTCTGCCGCGAGTTGCCCTTTCACGAGGGTCGGCATATTTTTCCAGTGCCACGAAAAGCTTCAAGCAGAAGTTCCACTTCTGGTGCCACTTCGTTGGTTGGTACCCGTACCACCGGAACTCGCGGACAACACGATAGCCGGGTTGTCTGTCGGTGATGAGTTGTGGTCTGCTGCTTCGCTTCTTATGCTGAGGTCGCGCCAAGGATCGAGTGGCGCTTTACTGCAAGTAACGCGGATGAAAGCTTCTTTATTTTTAGCGCGCCACACGAATACGGAACAAGAGCACCCTTCAGCCGATCTTGAGCAGAAATTTCCCGAAGTCTTTGGCAGCACCAACATTAGGGCCCGGTACATGGGATGTTGTTTACCTTGCGCCTTGTTTTGTGCGAAGGAATCGTTTTTTGTGCATCAATCTGTTATATTGAACGCGGAGCGTCTTGGGGAACAACAATGTCGCGTCGTCGTGTCAAGGGTTGCGGCTATTTTCTCTCCCCTAACATCGGTACCAGGAGTGCAGCAGATTCCGAGAGGCGGCCCTTCAAACACCGCACCGTACTTCTGCCGTCTCGGAAGCACGTGACTTTCGGCATCGTTCGCTCGGCGCGAAGACGAGCGTGAAAGTGAGAAGCGTGCGAGTGAGAGAGCGAAAGAGGAAACGCGGAGAGACAGAGAGGTGAGTTTCCGAGTCGATCACCATAGCAACGCCGGTGGAAACGGCGTCCACAGTGGTCGGAACATACGAACGCTTTTACACACAGCTCTCGTCAAGTATCGGACAAGCGTCGTTGGTGCGCAAAAAGCATGACAAACGGCCATGTATCTGGCGGTGGCACGTGCGAATGATGTGAGTGTCGGAATTTTTGAGTTACCGTTTTGTTTCTTCGGTTGGAGACAAAGATATTTTACCGCAATACGTTCAGACAGAATTGAAGTAACCCAATGTTACATTTGCAGATTTGGACATTCGAACTCTATGAACCCTGTTTGACTTCTGGGAGGTTACTGGGCGAATAGCATCACGGAGGGCCGCCCGGGCGTTCCACGAAAAACGTCGTCGCGGTCGGATGGCTGCTTATTTTTCCGCTTTGCGTAACCCCAAACACATGGCTGGCCCCGCGAAAGAAAGTAGCGACAGACGAAAACGAAGACCCCGAAACGGTTTAGTTTGGTTGCAGATGAGGGACGCCGTAAGATAAAGGCGCAAAAAGACCGCCGCCCCACAGCACGCCACCAATTAGCTCACCGTTTGCGGTGCCCCACGGTGGCCGGTGCCATAACGCCACCGTGGTCAACATAACCACCAACCGGTGCTGCCAGCACCGACACCTTCATCGACACCGCGCATCATCGGGCCGCCACTTGGAGGGCCCTCCGAGAGGGCCCGCAATTGAAAGCGACCAGCCCCCCACCAGCTCGATCTCAAAGCGAACCCTTTTCCCGGTTAATCCGGATCCGCCAGGCAGAGCCTCAGCCTTTCGAAAACGGGAAACGGCGCACTAGAACCGCAGTGGGAGTTTCGCGAAACAAACGGCCAAACGAGCGTCTTATCTTATCGGCATCGCTGCCCAGCGTGTGCGCACCGAGCACCTTCGTCCGGAGCCACCGGCAAATTGGCGGTTCAATTTGCGTCTCGGCAGCTCGTAGCATTGTGGCGGCCGTGGCGAGGGCAATTTATTTTCTCACGTTGATGTCGGGCGAGTGCGCGATGTGCATTAAGATCGCCTCCGAGATCGCCCCACGCCCGCCCCGGGCCGACCAAATCGCTTAGCTAGCCTTCAACGCACCGCCCGATGGGAGGTCAAACCGTCGCGGGGCTCATCGTTACCCGAGTGAGCTGATGGTCCCTTTTTATTTTATTTTCCACCCTTCGGCTTTAATGTGACCGTTGTAAAGTTAATAGTTTACGATCGCTTTTCGCTGCGCGGCTGTGTGCTTTATTTTCAACTTCTACAATCCGGTCGGAATGTCTAATTGTGAGAATGTCGCGCCGTCGGGCGCCCCCCGCCCTGGCTGGCCAAAATTAAGCTCTAGACTTTTAATTATGCGTTGATTGAGCAAGCAGAAGCACCCGAGTGTTTGTATTCGGAGGCTTTTGGGGGGGTCTTTTCGGTGTCGGGTGTCATTGCCTTGGTAAGACTTCGTTTGTTTTTGGGGTGAACTGGAATTTAGCACGGAAGCTACGGGATCGGGTTCGCGAGTGGATAAATTAAACCGATTAATGAGGTTAACTAAGCAACACTATTTGGGTGATTCGGAAAGCCACTAGAGGCCGGCTAATTACTGCCTTATCTGTTATTCTGCCACGATATCGACCCCCTTTCCAAGTACCGGCCCGGGGTTCGAGAAGGGATTTTCACGTGAGAGCACTTAACTGTAGCGGAGCTTGTAATGAGGAGGGCCCCACCCCCCGCATATCTCGGTGCGGCGATCGCGCTCCACAAACACTGGCGAAGATTCTAGGTCCAGACGACCGCGCTGTAACGGTGTGCCACATGTAGCCACACGATCGCGCAACATGTTTCGCCGTGGCCATGATCATGTGAAAACAGCCCCGCCATTGTGACCGCGCACACGGCCGAGGGAAGCTGCAACAACGGAGCCGGAGCCGGAGAATGTAAGACCTTTAGCCAGCTAATTACGCGCGTGTGTACAACTGGCCACCGGCGGAAGGCGTGTACATCGGTGTTTCTTTCCGCCATTCTATCGACGCGACCGGTGGCCACAGTTTTGTTCGCTTTACATTACAATCACGGCCTGTTGCTGCGGCTTCTGCTGCCATAGTTAGAGGTTGTTGTTGTTATCTGGAAGGAAAACAGGCAGCTGTTTTTGGGCTGTCGGAATTATCTTGTCGCGTAACACAACCACAACCATCCGTAACTATCCGCCGACGTCGGCGGGGCCACCACCACCTGCCTGAGAGAGTGAAGCTTTCGCCGGAGAGCAGCTTTTGGCGCAGAACTGACGGTGGCAGCAGTGGAGCGTTTTGTTTCAATTTTTTCGCCTTTCCGAGAGAGGTCAGAAGCCGCTTGGTAGCCGGACGGTGTTGACGTGAACGTTGCGTGAATGCCGTGGAGCCTTTCTGCACGAAACCGATGCGATGGTGAGTCTCGAGTCGGGGGCCCTGCAACCCGAGCGTGAAAGTGTGAAAAAATGGTAAACCACTCACGGCGAACGAACGATAGTGAAACGATCGCAAAAAGCCGCGAAGCTTAGTGAGCGATCAGTCACCATCAGGCACAGAGACGTGCTTCGATTCGATCATCGGCTCGGTGTGTGACGTAAAGTGTAAAGTGTGGTTGGGATTTAGTGTAATAAACCTAAATTCAGCTCCACGCCAGTTCAGGAAGCGTGTAGTGTCGTGTCACGAACGATGATCTCACGAAGCAGACGATCGATCAATTAGCGACAGAACCAAACCCTAGCTCGATCGATCTAATTCAGTGGCGACCGCGTGCTGTGGCGTGCGAAAATTTGGAATGCGCCAGAAAAGGACAGCCCTAGTGTGATAGGTGGACCGAAAGATAAAACTCGCAGACGGCGGCGGACAGCTGTCATCGATAAGAACCGGGAACCCGGCTCGGTGTGACAGTGGTATGCTCTCGGGACCGCATCTGATAGGACATCTGCTGTCGGCGCGTCGGAAGATCGGTGATTTGTTTGTTTACTTCCAGTGGGACCTCATACGAGTCGAGTGCTTTCTCCGGCCGGACCCCTCATACCGGGGTCTCGTTTCCTGCCGGAACAGAAACGCACCGTGATGCAGCGGTAATACCGCCGGTTCGCCGTGTTGAGACCGCAAAACGGGTTTTTGCGGGAAAATGTTACCGTTCCGATCGCAGCACGAGAGATCGGCCTAACCTCAATCCGCCTTTCCGCAAGGTTACGACCCTGCCGGCCGACCGGCTGATTGGTAGGTAGAGAAAATATCCCGCAGCTGCTTGCCACACCGCCCGGCGGGCTGCTGCCGGGCGTGGAAAATCTGTTCGAAAAGGCCACCAGCACCGCGTGTGCCTCTCCTTGGGCGCAATTTGTCCGCCTGACAGTCACTCGACAGCGAGCGGGGCCGCTAAGATCGCAGCGCGCGGCTCATTATTGCATTAAGGTGAAGGAGCCCCCGTTCTGTGTCTTGAAGGGGTTTCTTTTTTATGCCAGCGGCTGGCCCAGGTGGCATCTCCCTCCCGTTTGGGGCCGTTTAGTGGCGCCGGCGTCGACCGTCGTCGTGTGCCATCGCTTTGCAAAATCAGATCATTTAAGTGGCCGGCCTTTTTTGTGCCGGCTTTCGTTCGCCTGTGTTTCTTTCATTTATCTGCAGCGGCCGGCGAGCTGCAGCTTTTTTCAGTTAGCAGCCAATTTTTTTTGCGCCTTGCTTCTCTTTCACAAGCTTCATGCTCATGACGAAAACGTGAGAAAATTGTTAATCGTTCGGATGGCCCCTTCTTACGCGGGCGGGCGTCCCTGAAAGTGCAATAGGAAAGCCGGTCGCCCGTGCGCAATAGAACGGGTGGGTGAAGAAAACAAAAACGGGCCCCTGGTGCGGCCTGGCCATCGCTAATTCTGTCCACGACAGGTGGGGGGAGGGAGGTGGTGGTGGACATTGGAATCTCGGATCCTCGCCCCCGGGGGGGCCAGCATTGGTACCTGTGCCGCTGAAGTGAACGCATCGAACGGCAGGCTAGAAATCCGGGACACAGTGAGTCTGCTGCCCAGCGACAACCGTTTATTACGCGCGCGCGGAATGTTGAAAATTCGGTGACAGATGGCGGCGGTGGCCGCCGAAACGGTGCCACAGTGCATGGGGAAAGAAAACAATTGTGTACCCGAAAGTGGTGTGCCATTTATGACATGTGTTACATAGGCGGATTGGGGATGGCGGTTAGTGAGTGTGTGTAAGGAAAAGTAAACGATCACGACGTGACAACAAGAAGATAATGAGCACGGGAGAGATACTTCGAACGCAACTGCCTGTGCTTGTACCTCGTGCACATTCGTGTCTGTTCTTTTGAAACGTTTCCACCTGTGGCACCGACGTTAGAAATTTAATTAGGGACACAATATGCGGCATTAGGCGCTTTCAAGATAAACGAGGGCATTGGATTGTGCAATTACGAATTATTTCACTAGATCTTATCAGCATCAGAGTGTTGATAACTGGTTTGATAATAAAAAGTGATTGTAACTGCGCAAATAACAAACTAAAAGTCCCTCTCAAAATTCTCTCTCTAAAAATCTCTAGATCTGCAGCGCGTCACTCAGTGACAGTGTTTTCAGTAAGCCACCGTGTGATGCGAAAAAGTGTTCGGCCCCTACTGCAGCTCAAACTAGCAAAATGATAATCGAACTGTCCGCGTTCAGTGATAAACTGCGCCAGTATCGGCTCATACTGCAGAAGCTAACGTCCGACCAGCAGGACTACCAGCGGCGCAGGGAACGACTAAGGTAAGCAAACCCCGTGCCGGTGCTTTTAACGGCAAATTTAAATAAGAAAACACGTGGATCGAACGGTGAACCGGATCACTTAACGCCTGCCGATATGCAATCCGCAGCACTCCGTTTAATGTCGACAAAAACGGAAACCGCGCGGTTTATCGACCGGAGCGCGTGACCGGAAGCGATTTTTGGAGAGGAAGATTTATGACCTCGCCCACCTCAATAAGATGACTTCCGTCTGCGGTCCGGTTATCGTTTCTCCAGTGGATGGCACTCAACCGGTTAATGCGAAAACGCTTATTGCGGGATCTACCGTTTGCGGTCTTTCGGCGGTAAATGGAAATTTCATGCTTCACTGGAGAGCCATAGTGTCTTCTAATGATACAGTCAAGCTGCCGGGAACATTATCGAATTCTTTCCAAGCAAACACCAATATCTCCATTGCTTTAAAGTTCGTTATGTCTCCTCTTTTATGCCAGGGAAGCAATAAAAGGCTACGTGCTGCTAATGATTGAATGGCACAATCGCCAATTTTACGTTTAATCGTTTACCTTTCTCACCATAAGTACCAGCCATTGGGCCAGCATAAACGCACCTAATTTTCGTTTTTATTAATTTACAATTTGTTTTCTCCCGTGACGTGTGAGAAACTTAATTGCATTACGACACTTTTGATTGATTAATTTAAACCATCAGCATACGGCCCGTTTGGCACAAGTGTTATGTTGTGAACGGGTTCGCGAATTACGTTATTCGAGGGTCAATTTTCGGTGCCAGTGCAAGTGCGGTCGCCTGACGGACCTCTAATCCTTCTCGCCGCACACACACCTTTCGCTGTCGGTGCACGTGATACTTTCGCTCATTTCCAATCCCATTTAAAAGCGAAATTGGTCCACCGCCTCGACCACCCGAAGCTGACCACCGGACTCGCCGTGGAGATTGGGTGGGGGTCTTTAAAAGCACCGAAAACCTTACGGACCCTAAAAGCACCGGTCGCCGGGAAGCAATGGACAATTTCGGCCATTTATGCCAAGGCCCCAGGCCACCGCGAGGATACTGCGAGGCAGCCGGCAAATGAAACGGAGCGGAATCGAACATGACCAAAAATTATGACAGATCGCATGTCGCGCGAGAGGCGTTGGTCGTGATTTCGGCTCAAACGAGGCACCCGGTGGCACCCTAACCTCAACCCGGGGTTCGGTCTTTCAGGTTTTCATTTCGCCCCTCGGACGGATTGGGTCGGCGGACCGAAAGCACGCTCTCGTTTCTCGGTGGCAGTAAAAGCTACTTTCAACGTTGCCGCTTGAAAGGTTCGACCGATCGCCAAGCCAAGACGCTGGTGATCACGCTTGAGAGGTACCGAGCCAAAAGGGTATTGTCGCGACGGAAGCCTCCAACATTTGTCATTCGATGCTGGTGCCGTTCGGATCGGTCCCGGGCCTCAGTAACTCTAGAAGAACTGTTTCGTTACAGCGCAACCAGCCGGTGCATGTGCAGCGTCGTGAGTGCAAAAAGTGCTCCCAAAAACCTTCGATCGGCTGGTGGTGCTGGTTGCATGTGATGTGCTAATTTGTTTGCGGAACCAATTTGTAACGCGGTACCTTCGTCCGTTCAGGTGTTAAGCTGTCTAGGCAGGCCACGAACACGAGCACGCAATCTGAAGTGGTGTGTATGGCGTTTTTTTCTCAGAAATAGGGGTTGGTGGTGATAATTTGGAATCGCGCCCCGCGAGAGAGATAAGCAGCGCCCACACCGAGGACATCAGGTGCATTACGGTGCGCGGCGGGAACTAGCCACGAAGCGTGTGCAGTCCTCCTTAGCCACTCGACTCGGCGGATGGTCGTAGGCCGTGCCCCAGAGACGAGGAGTTTTACATTCATTTTGGTTACTGAAAGTGTCCAGGAATTCCGTCGTTAGTTCATCGTTTACGTGATGGTTCGTGTCCGTGCATTCAATTGGTTGCGGCCATTTTAATAATGTCCAAATTGTGGTGGAATACGAAAAGGAACGAATTCAGTGCTCGCTACCGAAGCGAAGATCATGTGATCGCGTCTCGCCGTTGACGCAGTGTCTCACTAATGCCAAGTCCAACAAAAGATAGCAACCAAGCGGATGATGGGACACATAGCCCGCTGAGACGTTGGAAGCCGTCAAAAGTGGTTCAGTAAACGTCACGTGTGGCTCGATGGCTGTCGTCGGTGTTCGTGTTATCAGTCTAATTGGACCAATAAGATCGCTCTCTTGTAATGCGTCCAAGTGCGGTAGATAGCGAACGTTAGTTTGTTGTTTACATTTTGAAACACTCACGAGGGACATTTTTATTCACTAAACCATGGAAGATATGACCATGGAGCACAAACTAGCTGGTCTGACTTTGGAACGATTTGGTCCCATTTTTAGTCACCGACCGATTAGCCAAAGATTAGGATTTGATCAAGTCGGGTTGGATTTTTCCCAATGATAAACCCCTCATGTCACCTTGTGGAAAGACACGTCCGCCACGACGTCGCGAAAGAAGCGATAAAAATATAAACAAATAAAGCAATATCCTGTCCCAACCACCGAATTGTTATCAGCCCCATCGAGCGACGTTGAACGGTGATTTTATCGTACCTTTGCACTTTATCAACGAAAACGGTGCCCGGGTCGGAATTCCTCCCGAATGACCGCATTTCGATGGCGTAATCGGCTAGACATTCTAAAAAAAACGCTACAGCATTGTTACATCTGTACGAGGGGCGCGATCGAAATTAAATGCTTTTCACACGAACCCCGTCGCCGTCGATATCTGATTTTGGCGTGAATGCAATTTAATTAAAACTATGTTTCAGCCCCAGAAAGGGTGAGAATTTAATAATCGTTGGCCCACCGCTGGCCAGCACATTGTGTGCATTCGGGCCGCGCGGGGACCGGTGGCCTAATATCGTCGTTGAAAGTGACCCGTCGTCGCGAACCGATTCTCACATTCTTCGGTTCCGAAAAAGTGCAAGTCGTTCACGAGTGATTACCCGGCACATCCCGTGGCCGTATCGTGGCATTTTCTTTAATAGCAACACACCACGGGCTTGTCACAGATCGGTTCGGGTGAAAAGTGAAGCATAAGTGAAAACATTCGACAAAAAGAGAAAGAAAGAAAACAATCAGGTTGAGATGGTGCGCCAGGAATGACACAACGGCCGTGTGTCCAGCGTGTCATGAGAAAAGCTTAAATTCCTCCCATCGATTTGGCGGGAGGAAGCCGGTTCCCGTTTCGCCGCGTACGCCATGCTCCCCCCCGACATGATGCTCACCGGACAGGGGCCGTCGATGAAGCTGACACCGGGCGTCGGTGTGACGCTGCTGATCGGCATCGCGGGAAGCATTTTCCTCGCCACCCAAACCCACCGACTGTTGCGCAGGTAATAAAGGTCGTCTTCTGCACGTTATTTATTGTTTTTAATTTACGCTGGGTAGGTCAGAGCGTAAGGTGCAACCATTATTAATGGGATGCAGTCGCACCCGAAACTCAGCATCGACCGATTGTTTCGGTGACAGGCGGTACCATTGTTGTTGTTGCTGTTGCCCCGGCATTGTGCGATCGGGATCGTGAAATTAAAATTATGCAGTGATGTAACGAGAGGCGACGGACGGCACGAGCCATGAGGTCACTTTTACGACAAAGATCATCAGGTCTGAGTAAAATGAGTAAAAGCAAATCAAACTAAGCAGGCTTGTTGTTGTTTAGAATACTCTTCCGCCGGCAAACACACATTCCCGTCGATCAGCAAACAACACTTTTTTGTTGATGTCTGATGTCTACCATCCCAAAACAATCATGACCTTCGTCAACTTCGGCACAAAAAGTGGCTTCCCAAAAACGCTAAGTGTTTTATTGTTTATTCGCCACCCAGTCAGCCAAAGAGAGGGTTGTTGTTTCATCTGTTAAAATCTCTCGTGTGTTGTCTCCTGGACCAATAGCAGCAGCAGACAGAGCAGCGTGCCGGTGGCTAAACAATGCGCCGACAGCGAAACGGAAGCGAAACAAATGGTCAAATGTGTGATACAATTGGTCACGTTGTGATGTGTGTCTGTGTGCGAGAGAGCGAGAGTTTATGGACTCGAAAGTGACACTCGAGAGCTGTGTGTGTGTGTGTGTTTTCGTCACACATGAAATGCGCCGTCCGTTGGCCGTCGTTGGATTGACTACCCCTCACCCCTTTATATGGTTCTTTGCCGCGCCAGGTGTACCGCCGTTTCGTGTTTCCTTTCTCTTGCCGTGCGCGGCCCAATAAATGATGGCGCTCCCTTTAGAGTATCAGGACGAAAGAAAAGAGATAAAAATAGAGAGAAAGAAAAGGAGGAATTCATCAAATGCGCTTTTTTGGGACGGAAAGACTCCTCCACAATGCGGGGTCCGGCGTACCGCACGACAACGTGCCGTGTTGCTCTCCTCTTTCGCGCACATTCTGTTCCGGTAACGGAAGACCGATCACACACCACCGCATCGCCGCCTCCCCGAGAGCCGGCGGAACGGAAGTCACGGCCGACAAACGTTCGCACGGCGATCGTGGTTACCATGTGGCCGCCGCTTCGCTCTCTGCGCGCGCGGGTGTGTGTGTGGCTTATGTTTTCAAAACGAAACATCGAACATTTTCCGGGCAGGTGGGTTCTAGACTGGAAAGGAACATGACGCGCAGCAGCAGCACGATGCGTGCGATGATGCGGCGGCCTAGAAAGGGAGGTCCGTTCCCCTAAAAAAACAACAATGTGGAGAGAGCGAGAAAAGGCCAACGGAAAAGTCGGAAGAGGAAAAGAACAACCGGAGCCAAACGAACCAATTACCCCGGCCGGCGGCGGCGGCCGCCGTGTATTTGGGATGACCAGCACGTCGTCTCGTCCGAGGGGTTCGTCGCTTTTACCACCGGGCTACCCCATTCAGTCACCGGTTGAGGGCCGTTCTGCGTGTGCTGCAACCTTGCAACCAAAGAGCTCCTCGATCGCTCTCGATCGCCGGTTGTTGGGTGGTGAAAATTTGAACAATTTTTGTGTTTTGATGATTCCTTTTTGATTTCACCTTCAAGTGGCCGTTTCGTAAATAAAGTGGCAAGTTGGTTAGACCTCGGAATGAGCCGTGGCGAATCGGTTGTGTTGAGGTCAGGTGCACCGTGAGAGTGAAAATTTGGAAAACGATCCCGCGCCAGTGGCCGGTTGGCCTTGTTGTGATGTGCTCGAAAGGCGTTCTAAATTTGGTGCTGTTGGTGTAAGAAGTTTGTGTGTCCATAACACGTGTGTTGCCGTGTAGTTTTGGTGGTTGCCCAGTAGTTGTAGAACAGTGAAAACGTAGCTTTGTTTTGTTGTATGTGTAGTGAGGTCCGCGAAGTGACCCCAACACTAGCTCAACCCCCAGACGCCTAGGTAGCAGCTGTTTAGCATTGCCTTCACATTGAATGTTTCTCGCACTTCTTCCTCCCCAGCGGCACTCGAAATCTACCGCCCGCAGCCTGGCCGTGGAGTCAGAGGCCAAGGTGGCCAACTCTTGTGCGTGGCAGTGCGCGTCAACACCGGGCCCGAGCCCCGGTCTGACTAATTATCGGGCCAAATTTGCATTTCAACCGAAACGCGTAACGGTTTCGCGAGGTGCCAGAGGTTCAATGGCTTCGCCGCTGTCGTGTAAGGGGTACAGGTTCCGGAAACAGGCTTTTACCCATTTAGATTGTCCACTTGATTGACCACCGCGCAACGATCATTCGGCGGGGCGTGCTCACCATTGCGCCCATGTATTTTGCCTATAAATGGATGTCTACCTGAAATGGTCACCGGAACCGTTTGGTGTCCTTACTGGCGGATGGTGGAAGTTTGAGTTCCTAAAACGCACACACCGATTGGCCGAGCGTTGGCCATTTTTTCCTGTTTTGTTGGCCTGTTTTACCCTTTTATTCTCGGCATTAGAAGCACTGCAAATTGGTCAGGCAAACCGGGGGGGGCACGTACATCCGATCCGATAGGCTTGATGAGGCTAGACGATCGAGTTGCAGAAACACACACACATGTTACACGAAGGAATGAGTAATGTTCATTTTTATTCAAGTCGATAAATCGTCTCCATCGAGCCCGCCGAGAAGACGCATATTAATTGTCTGCTTAAGCGTTTCCGTTCCTACCGAATGGGGACAAATATAGGCTGGAACCTAGCACCGAGCGCGCCTATCACTGTTGTCGTTTTTTTTTATGGAAAATTAAAGCCTGTTCCACTTGCAAATCGGCGATTTATGAAAATGTGGCGACCACCGACGGCCAGCAATCGATTTTGCAAGAAACTGACATTTTCGCGAGGCCGCCATTGTGCAACTTCGCCATGGCAACGCAGTGACAACGCACGATTACTACGATTCGGCACGGAACGTCAATGAAATGGATTCGATTTTCCAACTCATCGCCTGCCCCGCTGAGAAGTGAACAAAAAAAAAAAACCAGATTTTCAATGCGTGACGTCAATTAACGTGCTTTATTCTACATTTTTACCGACTGCCCGACTCCTAACTCGCAGGCATTGTGCGGGACGTAGACTTTAAAGCCGAAACACGAAGCCGAAGTGTATTTGCATTAGCCCATTGGCCCTGTCGTCGGCGCTCAAATTGATAGCAAAACGGTGGGCCGACGGTGTGCCCCCAACGGGATCCGGATTAATGGGCCATTGTGCACGGTTGAATGCTGGTGCTACAGCTGGTCCTGTTTGCATAGTTATGTTTATGGGGGCGCTTATGCAACGGATTGACTGATTGACGCTGATTGTTCCCTGCATTTGATAACGTTATGCACATTTTATCGATTACTGAGGTTGTTGATTGATCACTAATCACGCGCAGACCTTCCAAGATAAACTCTTACTAACGGCACCGTTACCTAATACTTATTTAATCCGACCGAATGCGAGTTCCAGCAACCCGCGTATCACAACTCTCGTCGAGCACTGTTCCGGTGGTAAAAAATTTGGCGATTATTTGCCACATTCTCCGCCTGATCTTCGAGTCCCGACGTTTGTCTCGGCTGCTTTCGCTCGTGTAGCCGGATTGGTAGCATTGGCCAAGGGCAACACAGACACTCGGCCGTCTCGCCTGGCCGTTTCGTCATCGACGATCGCCGTGTCCTCACGATTCGCTGCGGTTTGGTGTCGCGGCCATCGGCGGCGAAAGCGTTACCGTCGGGGTCGTTGCTGGGGTCGCCGCAGGGGTCGTGGTGGCTTCACTACCGAAGGACGTCAGGGCGATCAGCTTCACGAAGACGACCTCGAGGACGCACAGCATAAAGAGAAACATAAACACGGCAATGTTGGCCTGCGGTTGCTGAGCCGGGTGCACCAACCCTTTCGGGCCGCTGATCGTCGGCGGAGGCTCCACCAGCGTGGTCAGCGTTTGCACCATGAACACGGAAAGAACCATCGTTTCCGGTGCCGCTGCTCCTGCTGCGGGTGACTGCTGGATGGAGGTTTAATGCGGGCGGGCGGCCTCGTACCAACGGGGTTGACCTTTCAACGGCTTGATAGCTTCAATTGCACATTTCCGCCACTCTTCGAGAGGAGGTTATGTGCGCGACTATCACCAGCACCACCAGCACCACCACTACTGTCAGGCGCTTATCACTCGTACGCACATGAAAACGGGTCAAACCATAAGACGCAAGACGTCTTAACCGGCGAGAGATTCGCTAAATATATCTCTTCGACCTCCGCCTCTCTCCGTACGCACACACGCAGACGATCACGCACTATCTTCGGCTCGGTCGGCGTGTTGAAGTGGTCTATTTTATGGCCTTTCCACCAAGTTGAAGTCGCGAGACATGGAACTCACAAATGGGACACCGGCTGCGGCGGTCAACGTTTCGTGTCGCGTGCTCGATCGGTACTGACGGAGCGATCCAGCAGCGATCGTCGCGGCGATCGCGAGCTGTGGATTTTTGACTTGTGTGTGGTGCGCGCGCTACGCCATCACCTCCCCGTGTATATGGCGCGTTGCGTTGCGCTTTTGCATCGGAACACAGAGGTACCTTGCGCAGTCGCTGGACGCTGCCCATTTTGTCGCAATCACCGAGCATCGGGGCTGGAACCTGGCAGTCGAGCACAATCGAAAGTAAAAGCATATTTATCAGCAGCAGCAACCGCGAGGGAATTTCGGAGGAACCTGATTTCCGACTAGAAAAGCGGTTCCTCACACGGCCCACGGTGATGCGCTGTAACAAAGACTAGATTCGGCGTCAAGGGACACATCGACCACGAGATGTTTATGTGTGTTATGCTTTCCGCACGCGTGGGCAATGTTTTGAATTGGAAATTTACCCCGATAACGCAACGCACTTCACCAGAAATCGTTAGCCCGGTGTCCTTCGGGCCTGCATATCGGGGTTTTTTCCACCTACTCCACCGACACTAATTGAGGCCGTTGCACATCTCAGGCGCCCTCCATCGCGGGTGTTGTGGCTGAACTGATTACCGTGCTCGACGGCACGGCAGATAGCCACAATTGCGGTAGTCGTTTATCAGCACTGCGCCCTGGCCCCTGCAGGAGCATTCCTATTGGCCCCCATCGTACAGATAAACGGTGCAACAAACCGCGGGTGTTCGGAGAAAAACGGTACATAAAGGCCAATAATCCGCGACGCCGTAAGATGATTCAATGAATGCATATTTAAACGATCAATTTATCTTCCTCGGTTTGTTGGAGGCGCGAAACGGACCGTGCAACGGATCTTCCCCCACGATTACCATCGATCAAATGCCTTTCTCTCGTCTTCCCTTGTAGAGACCTCCGTTTGGCCTTTGCTATTTCTTTCAATCAGAGCTCGAGTCCCGACTACGAATGTCTTTAAGAAGCCCGAATGATACCAAACGGTCAAACAAATGTGGGTCCACCATTCGAAAGCTTGTGGCCTCAGCGAGACGTTATCGTCTTGCGCCTCCGGCAGCCGTCGGATTGCAGCACCGCTCGCTCGAACCGATTATATAACCAACGCGATACTTCGGATAAGGTTTCGCGATTCCGGTGGCAGCCGCTAACAGTGTGCCGCCAGCCAGCTGAAGGGACCCACTGGTCCATCGCCGAACAGGTTTCCGAACTACGTCCATGACTTGTAGCGAGAATGGACGTGTCCTGTGGCACACCCCGCGACGCATCGAAAGCACGGACAATAAATGTGTTTAAACGCGGAATGAACTAATCGAACGGAATCGAATCGCACGGGACACACGCATGTCTAATTAATCGGTCTGGTAGCGGCGCGTGGTAATGTCATCGTTTGATCCGCGTGTCAACTGTTGGCACAAAAATGCAGTGCCATAAATGAGGCGGATTAGTGTCAATCCGGTTGGGGCGCATAGATTATCCGGGACGAGCGTAGCGCATTGTTCTATCGCGTCCAAACACGTCCGTTTGGCGGATTGACGGACTCACCGTTCGCATGCACCTCTTTTATCCGAGGCCCCCCCTCCCATTAGCGCATGTTTGTCAATTTGAACCACTTATGCTCTGGTCCTTTCAGCAAACTCAGCCAACGACGGCGTTCATCGCGAAAGCCCGATGTGGCAGAGTGTTACATGTGTAACGCAAACGTAGAGCTCGAAAGCACGGACAGGTAAGTTGCGTCAGACCTCTACCACACACACACGCACACAGACGAGCGAAAGGGCCACTAATTCGACGCTAAAACTGGCCACCATTTCCCGAACCTTTTTCGTTTCTCGCCCTTGCCGCCCGTACGTGGCACAGCTTCGCAACATGTCGTGGTTGCGAAAGATTGGTCTGCCGCGGAGAGAACTGCAGCCAGTGGGTGGAATCGATCGGCATCTGGGAGTGCACCGGGTGTCAGTCGAACCGCGTCATCCAGCAGAAGGCCGGCGAATGGCTGCTGAACCAGTTGACCGCCCGGTTGAAACAGCCCGGCCCGGTAGAGCTGACGGATGGCAACCTGCTCGGCCTCGGTTTGGGTAAGTCCTGTCGATGTATTTCCGGTCGAGTGGCGGTTTTTTCACCGCAACTTCCGTTCACAGACTCCGCAGATGATGCGCGCAGTACGGCCAGCTCGTCTAGCGTGTCAGCCAACCAGCGCATCAAGGTGCGAGAATTCATCGAGGAGCTACTCTCCGGCATGCTGCACGGCTCCCTGGACGATGTGTCCGTTGGACAACTATCCAAACACGAAAGCTGTAAGTACCAGAGTCCACTTTTCTTTACGGTCCGCGGTTTGAAACCGGCGAAATCGCGCGTTTAGGCGAACGGCTACCATCGAGCTGTATCGCGTGTTGCCTAACAAAAGGCGCACGCCCGATTGCCAACACACCACCACGAATCCACCACTAACGACGCCGTTCGAATATGCGTTTCAACGTTTCATTTTCGTTTTGTGTTTTGTCAACAACCATTTTTCTTCCATTCACCCAACAGATATTAGACTTTTTCGCAAGTTCCACACACGTTTGAGCAGGTGTCTGTACAATCTTGAACTATCGATTCATCACTCACTCATGGCGGGTAAGAGTCTGGTCGGGGCGAGGACCGTACCACGTGTAGCCTCGTTGCCTCTTACTACCCTGTGCACCCACCCATCTTCGCATGCCAATAGCCACTGGATTACCGGTAGAGTTCCCGGTGCAATTTGTGCTCACCTAATTGTTGTTATGATTTTTCGCGCACCACCTGCACCTCCGTCTCTGTCTTTCCGTTCGGCTCTATCCGCACGCGAATGCAAATCCGTTCCCTTCCTTCTACTTCCGGTCCGTTAGCTGCCCTTAGCTTTCCACCACCTCCAGTCCCCGTTTAAAGGCGAGTGCATGTTAAGGTTTCGTTTTCCAATTAGACGCACACTAGCACCCTTTCATCCGGCCACAAGATCAGCGTGGGGCAACAGGGTCAAAGCGGAAAGTGCACAGCAGTTGATTACTTTATATACTCTCCGACCTCGGAGCCACAACAAAACGGCCCCTTCCGTGCAAACACAACAATGCACGGTACGCAATTTTCTCACCCCAGGCACCGAGCCCCGAGCTGGACTTGACCTTTTGCGGCGCGTGCTCCGTGTTTGTGCGCACTTCCGGAACACCGGGTCCGACCGGGGGACCCGGACCCGATCTCATAAATTACTTTCGCAAAAATGTGTCACACCAAAAACGCGACCACACGAAACGTGTGCCGCCGTCCGAAATCATCCAAAGTGTCCGGAGAAGAGTGGCCGTCCGAAAGTTTCCCGGAAGAACCGGGAAACTGGGCTAAAAACTACGCCGCTTCTTTCGAAGAAAATGAAAAAATGATTTTGCACGAGAACCGAACGGCAAAAGAACGCAGCAAAGTGTAACAAATTGGGTTATGCATCAACCGTGCCGCACCGTGGCCCCCCGATTTGTGCACCAGGACGACACGTTCGGGTCGAAAAACCGGAACGTGAACCAGAACAATTCATCATCCGGGCCTGCGAGCATGTGTCGCAGCGTGTCACGTTAACCGTGTCAACGATTGGCGACACTTATTAGAACCGATCGGTGAACGGATTAAACGAGAGTGACCAGCCGGCAGAGTGACAGAAGCTGGTGGGAAATTTAAAGGATCCGTTAGATTATTCACCCATTTAACGGACTGTTTCAAAAATCACGTTTCAAGATGTCACTGGCATAGGCTGATGATGGCTCATTGTTTTAAAATAACCACTTCGTGACCGGAGCCGCGCCAGGCTGACTCATGCAGCATTATTTGACCATTCATGGCGCTGAATCTTCCAGCAAATCAAGCGTTCGATTGTGCTTCGCGCAGAACCGGCACCGGGAGATGGGTGTTTTCACCAAATTTTTCGATGCCGCTTTTGTTGACGCCGCGCCGAAGAACCTGTTTGAGGAAGTTGTTTCTCCAACACGCTAAAAGTTTCCAATCGTTGCTAGCGATCCGTATAAGGAGTGTTTAGTAAGCGGACCGAGCCCGACTGATAACGCGACTGTTATCATCGCGACCTTACTTAAAACTTAAACCCTTTCGGTGGCGAAATCGATCGTACAAACGTGTTGTTTGTTGTTCGCACCGGGCCGCGCTTTGCTATCGACAGATAAACGTTCGTTGGGAATGCAGACGGATTGATAAGCCCGAGGCCACCGCCCCAAAACGGTGACGTCAGTGGCGGGGCAGGGATGGCCACGCAGTGATAAGGTGCCCCCGATGACACGGCGCAACAATCATCACGTGGATTAGTGTCAGAGGAATTCTCAGCAGGAGCAGCGGAGTTCGGTGAATCGCGTGAATTTGCTTTTACTTTTTACGCAACCGACCCCGTTCAGTTCCCACGACGATCGATACAGTCCGAAGACGGTCCGGGAACCGCGGCGCTTGTTTGCCGAGGGCTCTACCGGACACCACCGGATGGGTTTTGCATAATCAAACACCTCGCCGGCGGCCGGCGGCCGGGGCCGGGCCGCGTTGAAAGCTCTTCTAATGCGTGAAGCGGTCATCGCGTCCTTCTTAAGGTCGCAGGCAGCGGCAGCTGCGTAGCTTCTCTCACGACTTCGTCTTGTTAGGGGGTGACTTGAACCCTCACCTTGCGGCGCACGACGTGTGAGCATAACCATCTCGCTCTCTGTCTCGCGTACAGCTTAAGCCCCGTAAGCCCCGCTCTGGGCAAAGGATTTCCGTGGCGCGCGGCAACACGCGACAGGTGAACGCGGGCCGCGTGCACACACGCAACCGTACGCGATGGTGTGCGTTTCACGGTTGGCGCGCAGGTACCGGCAGCTTCAGCGACGATGCGGCGGCTCAGTTCTGAACGCGGCGCGCACGATCACGGTGGGGCCAACGACGACGACGGCAGCTGTGGCCACGATAACGACGAACCTCGCGAAATAAACAAATCGAGTACGCGCGCGCGCCACCGAAACGTAAGGTGCCCTGTCGAGAGGGAGCGAGTGAAGTTTCGTGACCAACGGCCTCGTGGGCTGCTTTGTGATAAGATCACGGTGTGGCGTTACTGGCTATTTACCCACCGGGACCGCCGGGCAGAGCGAGATAAGCACCTCCGGTGTAGCCCCGTGGCCCATCCAAAGCATCGCGCTCCTGTCGCGGTGTAACTGTCGCGAAGGACATTGCGTTTGTGCGGAATTGATTGGATTTCGCTCCGACTCTCGGTGTGTGCGGTGGACATTTACGGGCAGAAGGATTTATGTCGTCTCGATGTCGATGTCCACGGTCCGGCGGTTTTTGATGACGAGCCCCACGCACCGTAATCCGCCCGGTGCCGCCAATAAATCCTGCTCGGCCGCCGCCGGCCGGTGGACGTCTTTCGCGCGCCAACGACGCAAATCATAAATCGGTGCCGACGTCGGGTGGGACCGTCAGCAATTGAAATGATTGCAGCTTTTTTGATGGATCGCGGCCACTCTGGTGGGTGGTTGGCGATGCTATAACACATCTCGCACCCCCGCTGTGTTGTGCTCGAAATCCCCGCGATTACGTGCCGCCGGTAAATCCGTGCCCGGAAAGGGGAATTATTCGCTCGTGACTCTTGGGGACCACTACTCCGACGGGTGACACCCGTCCACGGCCCTCGGTGGAAAGGACTTTCCCTAATTGGCTCATCGGGCCGCATCATCTGTCTCGTAATCCAGCCGCGGGGGGGGGGGGGGGGGGGGGGGATTCACCTCCACCACCCCAATTAGTTCGATCGGCCAACGGTGAACAAGTGAAAAGTTTTACCACTCTGCCGTGGAAAGCCACCGAAAGGGGTTTCGGTCCGGGAAAGGCAACAAAGTTCGAAAGGTATCGAACACACTCGAATCGCATGAATAAGTCATCCACCGGGCCGGAGTTCCGGCGAAAAACCTTATCACGGCCGAAGTACGTGGAGTGCGCGTGTGTATTTATTATTGTTGGCCCACCTTTCGCCCGTTTTTATTAAACACACGACTGTAACTGATTGGAGCAGCTTTACTGTTACCACGCGTCGATCGACGTTTTAAAAGTGTGCTTTCGTCGAGCGGGGCCACAACCTTTCGGTTTCGTTGCCGGGATTGTTCGGTTCGGGGTGTTCATAAATATTTTCCTGCCGCGCTGCCATTGGTGCTCATATTTATGGATGGTCTCAATCCGCTGGAAGTGAATCCTCAGCCAACAGCTTCGAATTAGTGGCAGTGGCGCATTTTAAGTTCTTCCACCGCGCGTTAGAAGAATGTCATGAAAAATTCACGACAGCAAGCCGGACCTAGGCCTGTTTTTCGGGGGGTTCTTCCGCTTTTCTTTTCGAAGAAGAATTCATCAAACCGTGCAACGAAACCGGTGGCCGGTGCCCGATTACTGTCACACTTAACGGGTGCTTTATGAGAGTGTTTGGACTTTGAAGTGTTTGGATTTGAACAGAACGTCGGCAACCGTTTTTGGGGCCGACTTTCAGGCCGAATCGAAAGCTGGAAACATTAGCAAAACCCTCCCAAGCTTTATCGTATCTTGTCCGATAAACATCGTAAGCTCTTCAAACAGCGGCGCAGCCATCGCAAATCCCCCCCGGTAAGCTTCCCGTGCCAGCGGTTGCCAGCGGATTATGTTTGCGATCGAACCGACCGCAACCCGAAACCTGCTATCAGTGGCGCAACGCAAAATCAAATCCTACTATCTCTTATCGCGTGCGGGAGGTGTAAAATGGCTGTTGTCGCCGTGTGCTTTATGGCCACGGAATTTGGTGACACTGGGATCCGACTTCCGCCTTATTTTGCGTGTGCCAAGGGGAGGAACAAGCGAACCAACCACGACAATGACAACGAAACTTTTCCAATAATCGCGCACGGGAATCCGAAAAACTTTAGGCAGCGAGGAAGCGGAACCCACTAATTCCAACCTCAGCTCGGTTTGGTCGGCTGTGGCGAGAATTTAATTAAGTCACGGAGTTGCGGCAGACGGAGAAAAACCATTTTCTTCGCCTGGCTTCGGGTTGGCCTGGGTTGGCGCCACACAATTGCGTACGATTGTGGCCCCGCGGTCGCACTGGAAATTGCGCGGAGAATTATTGAGCCATCGATCGGCGGGGCTTCGGGTTCGGGGTGTCAGAAGGATGCTTTGGATGTGGCACGGATTCGGCAAATCTCGGTCGCGGTTTTCGCTTCGCGGACAGTGTTTAGTGTGTTTGGTGCAAGTTTCGAATGCAAATTAAATTAAATACTTCGGTTCCGACAGGCCGCAGATCTGTGATAGGAAGAAGGCACGTGTGTCTCGGTCCAAGTGTGTTGTCGGTGTGTGATTTGTGATTGAAAGGAGAAAAGTTTCCTCCCCAAACAGCAAAAGCGATGGAAATCACCAGTTGTTCGATGATCAGTTGGTACGTGGTGGCCGCCATCGCGTCGTACGTTGCCGCTCACGTCCTCCAGGTTGTGCTCGGTAAGCTACGTTCGAGTTTGAGGTGATCGATCGCCTGCATGACGCCTGCAATATTCCTGTCACGAGACTCACAGTTCGCTACCATTATCACTGCAATCAGAGTCGGAGTAGGGTCGATGGCGCTCTGTCTGGGTGCCTCACTAACCTACTGGTGGCCTGCATTCAATAAATCATTTACATTTTTGCAACCCCCCCCGCGACTGATACTGTAAAAGGGGGGCTGCTTCGAAAAGACAACCGAAGGCTAATTTGGGCGTGAAGCGAGCCTACGAAAGTGAAACAGAAAAGTGATCGCCAAAAAGCTGGCTCTCGGAGGACTGTCACTTGTGAGTTGGGCTCTTCAAGGGCGTTCGAAACTCAAAGATCGAAACCGATCGGAACGATGGCGAATGGTCGCAAACGATTGCATAACACATCCCGAAACAAAAGCCTTAAATTAATTTAGAAAAATATTCCCGCGTTACTTACGGCGTCGGCTTCTTGGCCGAAACTTCGCCTTCGACTCCGAGAAATTGAGGAAGCCGGTCTCCGGCCCATCCAAAATTGGCTGCCGCTGCCGATGGCCAATCGCATTAGTTTACCCTTTCGAAAACGAAAGCACAAATCCCTCACGCATGGTCACCGCTACCGGTTCCGGTCCGGTAGTGCCACCTTCATGCCGATTGGCCCGGCCGACAATAACGGCAGTTTATTAATAAATATTTTATTTTCGGCACGGTCACTTCATTACGCTCTGTCAGCTTGTCTCACCGGGCTATTAGCGGGACAGGAATCAACCGGCTATCACCGTTTCGTATCTAATCACGAGCACGGCGTTTGAAGCTCGCTTCACCGCAACAGCTTACCGTTTGAATCTCTGTCGCTTCCGTTGGACTTTGACGCATCACCGGTGCGGTGCGTGGCCGACGCCGGCGCGGAGGGGCGCCATTTAAGTCCACTAATCGTCCAGCTCTTAACGCGCTCCGAGCGGAGATTAGATCACTTTTTGAGCGCTGAACTTGACACTGCACCGTGCGGATTACTTTCGTCAGCCGGGTCGGTCGGGGTCTCACCTTTCGCTCTTCAATTTCGCGACCTTCGTGCCCTTCACGCGCAGTCTCGGTTACATCGCGCTTGGGGTTCAATTGCACGCAGGTTTACAAATTAATGGCCACCCCGCTCGGAGAGAACAGGTTTCTTGGTGCCTTGGGGCCGGTTTTCTCTTCACCGCGCGTCGCTGAAGGACGTTTACCCTCCCTTGAAGGACGTACCGAGCATTGCGCTTAATCCTTGTTCTGTCATGTGTATCGCGAAAATTAATTTACAAACTCAATTACTCGGCGGTCGGTGGTTCGAGCATAAACGGCATCGGCAGCCAGATGCATACCATCGTAGCAGTCCTTGGCTTTTTGTTGGCCCTCTCTTCGGAAGCACAATCAATCGGCAACAATAAAAAATTGACACCACTAGCCGCCGCCGGTGGCGCAGCCAGTCATCCATTAAATTGACCATACGGTCGCCCTTTTACGAAGACACTCGCCGGTGTGTGTAATGCTGGTGTTATGCAAATTGCACCGTGTACTAAGGGCCCAGGAAGATTGCGCGACTCGCGTTCGTTTGACCGGCAGCCATGTGGAAAACACGCCAACACGCCGAGCCATTGCCATTTCGATTTCGGGTTCGCTTTTCCTCGTCCGGAGTCGCGCGTGATCAATCGAAAATAATGACCACACAACACCGGTCCGGGTTAACCGGTGCCGCGGTTGAAAGCACTTCCGAAGTGACGACGGCGAAGCTGAGTTTTGGTTTTCTCAGAAGCATAAGCAGCATTCGCGCAGTGCCAGCGTCTTCCTCTAAAGCGCCAGTGCCGGTTGTGGCCTTTCGTTTTGTGTGTTCTGTTTTGTTTCTTCCTTTTTTGGGGCACACTCTGCGGGTTTATGTTGCTCTTTTTGTTGGTACGTGTGGTTTGCGTCTTATTGCCCCCCTGAGCGTTTACTGACAAACTGGTGGTGGTACGGTGGACCACACGGCCATCGGCATTCGACAAAGACGAGCTCGCAAAGTTAATTCGATTGAGATTGAGATTCGATTGCTTTAATTTGTAAGCATCGATCTCCAGAAGATAGGCATCAATTAAACAGTCTGTGGGTTGCATTAATTATGTTTATTTTGCCTGTGACCTTGAACGAAGCTTGGGGTCAATTTTTGGCTCCAAGCTGACGGAAACCTGACGGAATGTAAAACAATAGCACATCGGCGCACGTGACGCGCTTACCGATGCTTTTCCAAACTCAACTTTTCGAAAATCCACTTTTTCCGTTACAAACATAAACTCTTCTTCGGCGGACCCGGGAATGAATTCAATGTTTTATTGCGCACGCCCGTGAGCGTGTTGTGTGCGAATTCGTGGCCGCGTGAAAGTTATGAATAAGACACATTGTTTGGCAGTTTACAAAACCAACGATTCACCCGCCGTTCAGTCGAGCATGTGGCGGAGTGAATAAACCATTATTGCTAATAATTGTTGCCTTGGTTGGTCGAAAAAAGAGTTTGAATTAGCAACATTAGCGGTAGCAGGCAGTTTGTCACAACCCGCTCCTCTTTGCGGTAATTGGAATCAAGGATCGAGAGAGCTTCAGGCCGCGTCTAACTAATGACGCGCTCGAACGCGAATTTGTAACGAGTTGAAAAAAGCCGGCCGAGGCGTTATGAAGCGAAGATTGAGCCGGTCGCGGCTCTCCAAAACTGCATGTCACTCACACGCACACACCTAAGAGCCACGGGACACATTAGCGCTGACCTTTTCTTGCCCTGCAAACAACAACATTAGCCTTACAGCACGTGAAGCGCGTACGGACCTGGGGTTCACCTGATCGCGAACGCGAGAGATCATTTAAGACGTTGCCAGCCGGTTAGAATTGTCCTTGGACAGACATCATCAGCCGCTGATCCGTGTAGAATCATTAATTGCATCCCATTACAGCACGTGTGGTTATGACACGAATACAGGATGCGATCCCTGGCTCGTTACTCTATCGTTCTGACGCACTCTACTCTTCAGTTTCTCTCTTTCCCTCTTTCTCTGTCTGTCTGTCTGTATCGTTGCCACACAGTAATTACCTTCTAGCGCATGGTCTTAGTTTCGTTTACTATTTTCTTCATCTCTTCCTTCAATGTCGCGTTGTGTTACAATTCTTCGTCGACTCTAACGGTGTCCATTATTTTTTCATTCCCACCAACCTGGCTGCCCTTCAAACACAGATCTACCACTATGGGAAGGTCAACAGCAGCATCACAGCCCGAGCGATCAGCACTTCGAGCTGAAGCAGCTCGTGCAGAAGATCCTGGAGGAGATCGGCAAACTGCCGGAGCTGCTGAACCAAAGTGGACTTCCGCTGCGCCCGGAAGAGCATTTGCCGTACTTCGATCCGCGGAAGTACGAGCAACTGTTGGCCACAGCGGTACTCAATAAGGTAGGTAGCCGGTTGGCTTCCCTATGCGTTCGGTGGATAAAACGAGGGCATACCATAAAATCATGTCCCAGAAGGGATAATCCTTGAAAGGGGCCGGTTAACCGATTAAGAGCAGTCGCTTTTCGAATTTGCTATCGATTACGCGTTCGTCTGCGACGGAGCAATCGATCAGCTGGTCAAAGTTGCCCGGTTCACGAAGTTGCGCTAACTAAAGGTTCTAAGTTCTAGTTGCATGCCGTGCCCCGTATGGACACGGTCATGCAGAAATAGGTTGGCCACCCCTAGCTTTGAGCACTTGATAGGATTCTTTCAGCGAGATAGTTTTCCACGAGCGCCCCGCAGCAGACGGTGCTGTGTGCGGTTTGTGCACGAGTTCAGTCTAAACTTGGCCCTGTTCAGATAACAACACACACCCGCGGTGTGCCGCGTCTTGATATCGGAACGGTCGTTCGATAGATGGTACACGAAGTGGCCCCTATAGGCACCTAGCGAGATATTATCATCTTCCCCCCCTCATCGGTTGTTATCGCGAGAAACGATAGGTCCGAACCCGAGTGGTCCCTTCAACGTTAATTGAACTTGTTGTCCAGCGACAGTCGGTCGGGGGAGACAAGCTTTTGCTTCAGATCCTGTCTGGTGGCGTTGTAGCATAGTGTATCCCTGAGTCCCGGTGTTCAAGGCCAGTGATTCGATAGTTACAAACGATGCCCGGTCTTTGCACGGTTGCCCTCGGTCTGGTGTATCTGTACTTTGTGATTGAATATTTTCTCCTCGTGCCAGGTGGTGGACGACTACCGGAATCCGAAAAACTTCGCTAACGTCGGCGCTGGCGACGTGGCAGGTAAATCGGGCGAACTTGGCAGTACGTTCGACATTAACCACAACAAACTACCGGAAGGAGGTGAGTTCTGAAGTTTGAAAAAGATTAGAGTTTATCGTTTACTTGAATGTGCTTTTACGTTGTAAATGTCATGAATCGTGTTGTTTCAATATTTCTTGCCCCAAAATATGAACCCATAAACTTCTCTCAAAGTGGACGCCGTCAGGACGACTGTAAAGTGCAAATATTTAGCTTCGACTCTAGCTGACATGGTGAAAACGAAATCCAATCCAATTATGAGAAACTTTCAATTTCATTGTTCGCCATTTTACGACCTGCACTAAAGAAGGCGTCTAGAGGCCATCTCAAGAGGTGACTTTCGCCGTGCGGGTGACGTTGTCATTCGATTGGATTAGAACACCAACGGCAAAACGTTGCTGAGTGTTCAATCTAGAAGGCGCCGGGAAAGTGGAACAATAAAACCGGTGAACACGTAAGCAATGGAGGCGCCACAGCAACGCATGCAGTCTTTTTTGACATTTTACAAATTATCGTTGCGTAGTTGGAATATCGCACGAGACACACGCGCACCTGCAATCGGTTCGAACCGGGGTCAGGTGTAATTGCATTTATTCTCGTCCCTCCGTCTTCAGACACTCTCGTCCCTGTCTTGGCAACGTGTAGGGTAATGCAATTATAGGTGTGCCTCCTCTGTTTACATGCCATTCTGTCTCCGTTTTCTTAGCTCCACAATCGCTCCACGGTTTACTTCTGTTTGTTTTGATTTTCTGGATGCATTTCCCTCGAACTCGAACGCCACACGGGCACACTACGTGGCCTACTTTGTCATGGTTACTTTATCGTAGAACAGTTAACGCTTATTTCTGTAGCCTACTGCAATCGCTTTAGCGCTGTTCCTTCAAGGCATGCGACCTCCTTGTGGAACCTCAGCTCAATCTGCTTGCGCCACCGGAACAGAGTGTCTTAATGGTGTATTTTTCTGTCCATTTCCATTCGTACGCTGCAGCTGCCGGGCATCGCGGCTCGCTTAACGAAGAGTCCCTCAGGCAGATGTCGGTAGTGGTAAGTAGCGATCGAGAATTTTGGGTAGCCCACCGGTAGCTTTCAACCCCCTTTCGTACAGGCCGACGAAAGCCATCCGCACGAGGCCATTCTGAACGGTGCCGCAACCGATCGCCGGCTGTCCGACACTGACGAGTCCTACCTGAGTGACTACATCCAGCGCCACAAGGTTCCGCTGCCCGATCTGTCCGATACGACCGGCTCGGGTTCGGGGGCCGAGGACGACGATCTACAGTCGCTGAAGTCGAACGCCACCGATGGTACGTGGGAAGAGAACTGGCTGTTCCGCAAACGTCAACTGAAAACCACGGAATCCTCCATCGCCATGCTCGTCCCGTCGCCGACGGAAGAGGTGAAAGCGCTGATTGGGGACAAAAATGCCGACGAGATTAGCGACCTGTCGGAGGCGGGCTCCGACTGTGAAGGATACGAATCGGATGGTAACGTGAAGCTGCACGATTCAAGCGACGGAAGACTGCCGCGGGCGGTGGGCGGTCCAACCAGTGGCAGCAGCAAAGACACGAGCGAAGGTATATCGTCCTCGTCGAGAGCGAACGATTCGCTAGACGAACAGCTGGCTCCGGACAGTCTGGTTTCGATCAACTCTCTGCCGGGTACGGAGGCCGTCCTTTCGGAAGCCAAAAACGATCAGCTGTTGGAGGACCAGGTGACTCCGGTGGTCACAGGTGGGAACGGTGTCTTGGAACCACTGCTGGTTGACGATCTAATCAGCATGGAGCCGATCGCCGAGAAGGTGGAAACGAAGAACCCAGCCCTGACCAATCCCTTCCTGGACGATCCGTTCGAGGCGAACAACAACGTCATAACGGACGATGTAAAGCTACTGCAGCGCACCGATTACAGACAATCGACCAGCGACAACCAGCGGTAAGATCCTGTTCTGGCACCTGGTAATGTAGCTTAATGCCGCTTCACTCCGCTATCGCTTGCCTTCCTGTGTCCGTCCGTGGTTTATCTTTTTCGTTGATAAGATGGGTGGCATATCATTAAGGCATCTCTACTTTCATACAGTTTGATGAGTGTCGCTCGGTTTCTCTCTCAATTGCAGTTCCTTTCTCGAACCCAGCAACAACGGTTCCAACAACCGAAAAGAAATCCCAATAGATCGAGGTAAGTCCACTCGGCCTCCACCGCAGCTCTTACAGTTTACCATAACCCTTCGCTCGAGCACCGATGGTAGCGGCAAACCGACGGCCGTGTAGCGTTAACCCAAGCACCACCACCACCACCTGATTCCTCTGTACGCACTTAACATTAACAACCTTAACCATCTTCTTCAGCCAACCAACAACATACGCATTCGAACATATCTCCATCAAATCCCGTAGCAGACAGTGTAACAAACGTAGCGCCGGCGGAACACGATCCGCCCGATCCTAATGTAGTAGCCGATTTCCCGAGTCCCAGTGGTGATGGTGCAAGTAGTGCAAGTAGTACAGCTAACGTAAGAAGTAGAAAGAATACTAACAACCTTGAGTGTCTCGTGCCGGAAGCGTCCATGCTGTTGCTTCAATCGCTCACACCGCCAAGATCGCCGGTGCCACAGATCTTATCGCCCCACCCGATCATGATGACCATCACGGACGTGTTCGATCGTATGACCAACTCACCGCTGGCCTCCATCTGTGAGGAGCTGCCACCGATGGCACTGCTGGATCAGGGAGAAGATTCCGTGGGATGCCCACCCGAAATGGACACCCTGTTGGGGCGCATCATGGAAGAGGATCGATCGTTCAATCCCTTCCAGTCGATCGATGACCATGAGTCGATACAATCGGTGCACACAGCGCAGGGAGACATGTGGTCCCGTTCGAATAGTTTCCAGGTGGACCAGGACAACAGCGAGTACCGGACGGTGTCCGAAGCGACCAACAACAGTCTCACCATGATGGAGTCCTTCGATGAAGATGAAAGTAATCTGCAGCTTGCCGACGACGAAACTCCCCCTGAAGATGCCTTTGCTCCGCATGCTGGCCCAGCTCCCAGTGTAGCGATCTATCTGCGTGACCAGGAAGAGATAGAATTCTCTGGACAACCAGACTCACTAGAAGACCCCAAGCTAACACTAACACCGGATTACGATCCGTTCGAGAGGGATGTAGCGAGCTCGTCGCGAATAACGATGCACCCCGATCTGGTTACGTTCGAAAACGTTCCCAGCCCGGAAGGACCTTCAAAAATCGCAATCGTGACGCAGCAAATGAGAGCGTACTGTGAGGAACTGAAGGGCATCCTCCATCCGGAGGATGCGATCGAACTCGATCCGGAAGATCCTACAGAACAATGGGAAATCGTTGAGGCACCGAACGGAACTGCCGATACTGAGGCCACGGGATGCTGGGACAATTCGATGCCCGGTGAAACGATAGACCCGACTCCTACCATTCTCAAACCGGTAACAGAGTACAGTAACATCGAGCACGTTCAAGAAGCGGTTCCCATGGAAGAGCAAACGCAGGCCCTACCCGAAACCCGGATGGACATGGATAGCTACCCGAGAGCTTTGCACGTTTCCTCTCCGGAACCTTCGCATCATACCGTCGCCGTAGGGAATGGAACGTCAACCGAAGAACCACCAGCGATGACGACATTTCCCTTAACCGCTGACGAGCCCGAGCTGATGCTGGATGCTTCAATCGAGTCCCAGTCGGAGTCGAAGATCGAGGACACCAGCATGCCGTTTAGTGACACAGAGCTTCCCTCACTTTCATCACCACTTCTCACCACGTCTTCTTCCGCCATTAACACCTGCATGCCAACTAACATCACGGATCAAACCTGCACCAGCCCAAACACTGACACTAACCCCTCGAATGGCGATTGCGCCGAGAACCAAGTCTCTCAGTCTCCCGAAGCCGGGAAACCAACCCAAACCGAAGCTGATTGTTCGATTATTCCAGCACAAAAAGAACCGGCAAATGGGTCCATCACTACTACCCAGGAAGAAACCCAAGGGCCCGAGGAGCCTTGCGACGAGCATGATGAGCCGGATACGTTGATACCAGGTAATCCGGGAACGCACCCTACTACCAGCTTAGTGCGTGTCTACAATGCGTCTTTCTTTTTAGGATCGATCGCCGAGCGGGAGCACCTTAAGTGGCGCAACGCGAAACCGATCGCCAACAATCCCTACTCACCGGATGCACTACAGCGCCGCCTGTCGGAGAAAACCCGGCCCTCCAGCATGATCGAGATCGATCGGTTGGTGCGCAAGGAAGCTCCATCGGACGCCATCATCTGCGATGACGATCCTCCCGGCGGGCCGCCGGTTGGTGACTTACCGACCAAACACGAGGCCAGCGCCCCGCAACCGGTGAATGGGAGTGCCTTATCGGAAAAGAAGAAGTAAGCACGCAGTTGCGATCTTCGTCTGCCGAGGGTCTGCCGTGCTAATCAAATCGTGATCACCCTATTGTAGGATCGGCCGCGAGTATTACATCAACGATCCGGAGCGTCTGCGAATGGGCGGTGGCGGAACGGTCAAGCAAACGCTCGGCCTCGTGCAGCCCGGTCCGGCGCACAGTACCGATGACGAGAAAGTGAGTGATCAAACCTACTACCAGCATTCCTACATCATGGACCGGTTTTTGAACGCCGAGCGTCCATCCGTCGGCCGGACGGCTTCGCTGCGCTCGAACAGGAGCCTTCCGCCGGCAGACGACCGTCCCGCGGGTGCGGTCGGGGTCGGGCACCGTGCGGTTTCGGTCGATTTGGGCTACCAAACGAAAACTCCGTCGGCCGCCGGTAGCGACACGACCGGGGTCGACATTCCGCCACACATTATTGCCCAGTTTGAACAGGAAACGCTGCACAGCGATTACAAGCGCGACAGCTTCCGGGCACGCCATGCGACCACGCGTCAGTTTGTGCTCAATCCGATCTTCGACGAATCGTTGGCCGGTCCATCCGATGGCGGCGGTGCCGAAGAGGGGTCTCAAACCGCGCAGCTGCGAACCTCCCGGGTCGTCGGTAGGCCGGGCGATCGGTCGATCGCCTCGAAGGAGATCGTACGCTCGGGGCCGGTGGTCGAAACGGTGTTCACCGATCTCTGCACCTTGCGCCGCAGCGCCAGCGTCAAGAGTCGGATCGAACAGTTTTCCAACTTTTCCGCTATCCGGCGAACCGAAAGCCATCGTTCGAGCTTAAACAAATGAGCCGTAGCCGAGGCCGTGCAGTAGAAGGGAAGAGCGCCCCCAGCAGCGCCTGTTACCTGTGCCAATGAAACCAAAGCTCACGCACCGTGTGGGCATTTTAACCGGAAACGGAACGGAACGTTATTTAATGCATAAGATAGGGTCCCCAGCCCAATTTCGGCTTTGAGCCTAGAATCGCGCCGTGAAATAAGATCCATAATTTTACACTCTCCATCACACAATGAATACATCACACATGTTCAAGGACCCCCAAGGTGTTCGTCTTGTCTGTGGCGTGCTTCGGTTCGGTATGTTGGGTCGGTTGTTTGCGCTCTGTTGGATGTCCCATCCGAGTTCATACGCAGGCGATGTAGGGACGGTAGTTTCTTCTTTCAGTAGGTAACGGAGGACACAAACACACACTCTGCTAGACCACACTGACACATTCCCTCCGAGAGACCCTCAAAGAGACAACCTCGATCCTGACCGACGGAAACGGGATCAGAAAAAGAGTGTAGGAACAGTTTGCAATCCCCACTGCCCGGTTACCGGGGGGTAAGTTTACGTTCAGTGTCTCAAGTTCTATGTCTGTGCCTTGTCGGTTTGCACACACAAACTCCTGGGTCTAAGTTTAGTCGAAGGGTGCAACCGTTAACCACGAGCTTAGTCTAATGTCCTGCTGGTGATAGTCAATGTGTCCCGTACCGTAGAATCATATGTCCAAGGGGGTGTCGGAAAAGCATAGGTTAGGGCCAGCGAAAGGCGTACACGCATCCATTGCTACACTAAGCGGCCACGGTATCATCACTGCGGGGCATCCTCATAGCGCTCATTAGCCACCTCATCCGTAGCCTAAACAACCATCCAACATATCGAAAAAGAATCCATGTGCGTCCCAGTATTTTGGGGTCTCTTAGTTGCGAAAGTGTCCAGCGGCCACCTAATACTACTAACGCAGCCGAGGGCCCGAACGCCAGAGTGTCAAGGAATCATGGAAAATGGCAAGACATTGAAATTTTGATTACTTTCTCTCTCGGTTGGATTTCTGATTCCTCGATTCCTCGCCCGAACTTGTGGTGGATCTGTGGAGGTTACGCTAAGCAGTAACAATGTTAACACACACCGTGAGCGCACCGTGGCTGATACTAATTAATCGTAACCTTATAGATGTAGCACCCGTGCGGAAGTGCTGGGCTCTTGCGATCTTCTCTAATCCGCTTCTCTCGTCAACTTGCAGTCCCTCCTGCTTGGGCGCAGCCTCGACGAAGCAGCACCCAGCAAAACGGATAGCTCCTTCCTCCAGGACACAGCTCCAGATGCAGGCCAACACCAGAAAAGTCCCAAAGCAAACTACCTCAGCGCGGTGGCGCGTGAAATGTTTCTGCTACCACTAGAGCCGGAATCGGAAATGAGGTCCCTGGTGAGCACGTCATCCGAGCAGAGCGTCACCTCGCCCCGGCAGGACTTCGACAGCCTCACGTACAGCGAAGACTCGGACGTGACGCGCATCTACGATCTGACGACGGGCGAGGCCAAAGTAATCCGCTCCGGAGTCGTACAGGCACTCCCGCGGGACCCGGCCCCCCCAGAACCGGAGGGTGGCGAAGAGGGCGATACCATTCTTAGGATACTGCCTCAACAGCAACCGGCCGCTAGTCAAAACGAACCGAACACCCAGTCCCAAACGATCACGCCACCACCACAAGAGCCTCCGCAGGAAGAGAGAACGTTCCTTCGGCCGGTCCAGGTGGTGGTGAAACCCCTGTCACCGGAAACGATCAAATTCTTCGCCCCCAAGCGGAAGCTCAGCTTCACCGGTAGCAACAACAACCTGACGGCGAGTGCAACGGAGAATGCACCGAACGCGATGCACTCGTCACTGCACCTCGAATTTCCCGCCTCACGCACGCCGTGCGGAAGTGAGTTCTCGATCATCGAAAAGGACGTGATCGACGTGCTGCCGTCGGTGAAGGAACTGGCAAAGTGCTACAGCGGAAGTACGAGCGATGTCTCGTCGTTGCCGCCCAAACCACTGTACAAGCCTCGAGTGAGTATGATCGCCCGCGCGAGAGGCGGACACTACTTCTGAGTTCTTTAGTGGCGAAAGTCTGACCGAACGGTGGCAAGTTGGAGTTGACCTCTCGACCTCCATTGCCCATCGTTCGTTTGTAGCTGTAGCTGTGTGAGGTTCTGATGTTTTTATCTTCTCTCTTCTTTTAAATCCCCTTTTTTGATTTGTGACGTGGTTGATTTATAATGATGTTGATGATGATGATGATGATGATGTGGCATAGGTCAAACTTAGAAAGGTAATGTACAGTGTCACTGGAAAGCAGTGTGCTTTCGTCTAACCACTCCCATGTCCGTGTGTACCTCATGTGTGTTTGAATGTGCTCACGTAACAACTCATCGTCCAGCACACGGCCAAACGGCCACGGTTTCCGGAATCAGAAACAAACCTAGCGTTTCATTGTCCATTGTAAATAACCCGAGGCTAGTCTCGAACCGGCTCATTCCGCACACGGATAGAAAGGCACGCATGCAAAGGAATGTAGAGGATCATACAGTACAGCACTCCAAACAGAACACACGATCTTCCAACACGATCTTCAAACAGAATGCCCCTCATTGTAACCCACTACCCCACCCGTACTGTAGTCTAGAAGCATGTTTTGTTGTCATTGCCGGTCCTTTCCCAATGGCCGATGCTGACCGCTTTCTTCCTTCCCCTGCGTAGGATTTTCTGCGCCAGTCTTCGGACATGCTGAGCGAAGAGACGGTCACGATCGACGAGAAAACGGGTATGCCGTGCACGAAAGGCCAGCGACAGTACTGCAGCACCAGCAGCATAGCGGTGCGGGACGAGATCCGCGAGATCCGGAAGATCAACCTGGAAGCGTACCGGCAGTCGACCTACTACCCGATGGCGCCCGGCCACAGCATAACGGCCCGCAGCCTCTCGAAGCAGATCCGTGAGCATAAGTACGTCGTCGATCGGTTGAACGCGAGCGGAGCGTACCTCCGGCAGTAGCGCCTAGAACTAACGTAGCCTCTTAGTGATCGGTGATCCTCCAGTAGTACTACTCCTCTATATGTTGCACGTGTACCCGTAGTTGTTATGCTTGTTGTAGTTGTAGCGTTGCGTAGATAGGAGAACCGCCACCGAGCGAGAACTGATCGGATCGATCATCCGTTACTACCGTTTCCGTTTGTTTGCCAACAGGACTAACGTTACCGACGACCACAAGGTGGGCCAGCAGGAGGAGGTGGTGGTGGAATCGACCGGTAACGATGGTGACAATGGCCACACATCGCCGGAGCGGCCCAGCAGTCCCGTTCTTCTGCCGGGCCATCTCAAGAGTAGTATTGAGTTTTTCGAGAGCCTCAGGAACAACCCGTGAACCCGTGATGGGGAACCCGTGCCCGCGTACCGGCAGGTGCAGGATAAAAGAGGGAAAGCAAAAGAGATTGCGAGAAGAAGTCGTTGTGCCATTTTAGTGTGAAGTGTGTGTCCCGATTGCAACCAAATTGCAGGCATCATTCATAGTCATTGCCTTCAAACCACTTTCCACCCAGTGACCCCCCCAGCAAACGGATTAACTTATTTTTTCAACATCGCTTAAGGTTTGGCGTCATTCTTTCTACACGCGCCGACGAGAACACTCATTTATAGTCCACCGGCCAGCCGTCTTATGGTTTGCCTGCCTCATTATGCTTTACGTTTCTTCATCCCTTTTTTTATTTCGCTTCGTAGAAATGCTTTGTAGTTTTCATTCAGTGATTCCGGTCACTCCTACTATTGAGAAATAAAGAAGAAATTATGGATTTGATGGAGTAAAACCTGGAGCGTTTCGTCAATCTACATCCGAATACTGACCGTTGCGGTGACTATTTATTGAGAAAAAAAACAAAACGAATTGATTGATTCTTTCACAACTTGATTGAATACTGAACTAAGTGAACCATCATTACTGATTGAGACCAACGTTGAATTTTGAATACTGTTTCTGTTCTATCCGGCCGGCGAGTGTCCCTGGTCCTAGCCTCGGTTCCGATGCAGGCGTTGCATGAAGCAGGCACGGAACGAGTTCAGTCGCACATCGATTTCTCCTTCCTCGAGCTAAAAGAAATGCTCGTCATTTGACCAGTGTCTCGAACGTTGCTTAATTCTGGATATACCTCATCGAATTTATAAATCTCCTGATAGCAGGACGGTGACACACACTCCCGGACGCATCTCGTTCGCTCGATTCCATCGAATCCGGCACACCGTTGGTCGCAGGCCGATTCAAACTCTCGGAAGGTGATTTCCTACGGAAAGGGGGGCGAATGAAGTTGCTACCTTTCCTAAACGAATCGATTGACCTCGCTTACATTCTTGCTGGTTTCCTTGTAATCGTACTCCGGAAACTGGAACACAACTTTATCAGCGTCCGCGGCACACGCGGTCGCTACCAGTGAGCCGACGACGAGAACACGCAGAAAACGGGCTGACGAGAGCATTTTGGCAAGATTTTAGGGAAGTAGGAACTTTGTCGAAATCAAAAACCGGGGCTTCGAGTTTAATACTGTTCCGGCAGAGGTTTGCGTTTGTTGTGTTCCGTTCCGAGTGCAACGACTCACCGGCGAAAGGCGGAAACACGCCAGCTGTGCAGCACATGCGCAGTTACCGATACAAGTTCCTAATTTCAATACGGGTAAGTAAATAGTCAATCATTGTGGTTCACACGAATGTTGAATGAAGGAAGGTAAATGAGTTGGGAATATCAAATAATTGCAAATTAAAAGACAAATGGAGGACTGATGGAGGCGCCCCATGATTGAAGCGTGCTGAATTGCTACGAATAGATTTTAATTAAAAAAATAATTTAACACAAAGATCCATTAAAAGGCTTTAAAAGAACCAAATAAAGATGATTTCGTTTAATATTCATAAAGAGATTCTTAGCCTACTCAGCCCTGCCAACACTGATCACAATCACTAGGCACTTCGGCTGCCAAACAGCTGACAGCTGGCGGAGAAAGATTTCCAAAACATTGTATAATCGACCGGACAGAAAAGTTGTTGATGGTCACTAAACATGTTCCACCATCGGCATATTCAAGGTATAAGCGCATTCAACGCATCTACGGCTAGAGCTTGCAGAGGACAGTTAATATTAATTCTTCTGTTCCTGCTCCAAACAGGGGTCGCTTCCCTCGCTCGTAGCTTCAGCCGAATCACACTCACCGTGGAACGATCGCCGAATGGTGTTTTGCCATTAGTCGCCACTCCGAGAGCCGCTAGATCGCCGAATGGATTAAATGTCCCGGAACGGTTCGCGCTACCTCAACTGCCATCACAACAGCTACGGCCACCTACGATGGGAGGACTCGAGATTGGCAACGGCGTACGGCGCAATCCGCTGCTCCCTTTGAAAGAAATCATCGACATTCCGCTGGTTTCGCGGATCATAGAAAACCCGATCCAACGGCCGGGCACAGGGGAACCGATTGGCGATAATCTAAACACTGTCCCGTCACTTGACCTTCCCACGGGTATCGTGCAGCCGGACGACGGTGGAAAGCAGGCCGCTCGTCTCATCGTGATCCGGAGGCGTAAAATGCGCAAGCATAAGCTAAAAAAGCTCCGAAAGCGAATGAAGTTCGAGTGGCTGAAGGTAAGCACTGATCGAAGCCGGCGTTGCAGGGCGACGAACTAAGCTAAGCTTTAAAATGTCCGTAGGTTCGTCAAAGACGGGAACTAAGGAAGGAGAAACTGTTCCAGGCGGAACTGATCAACCAAATAAAGGCGGCAGAAAAGTTTTCGGCCGAAGCGTACGTGGCCGAGAAGCTGCGCCTGGCAAAGACCACCCCACTGCCGCGGTTCTGGAAAGGAAGGCGATTGCCAGAGTTCCTCATCAAGCAAAAGTTAGGCATTGAGTAGCGTGTATCCGTTAGATGAAATACAGTGAGATCCAAACCGTATAGCACACGTCCCACTTTTTATGAATGTCTACTAAATTTTGCGTAATCTGCGTCCTCACGGATGGACCACGGTATCCGAATTGTATTCTCAAACTCCTCGATATAAACGATAGCGGATATCGAATGTCAAACGACGGATATCGAAACAAATGGTAAACAACGCCAGATGCTGAGCGCGCGCATTTCAATCGGTAACGTGGTGGTCAGAACAATTCTCTTTCATCGGTCGCTTCATACCCTGCGTAAATTGTCCTCCAAAATGTTGCAACCGGCCGAATCAGGCGAGCTAATCGTGAAGAACGCACGGTACGTGAAAGTTCATGACGAAGCGATCGAAAAATTGGCCGATCGCGTTATCCAAGGCATCCGGGAGAAGGAGATCAGCGTGGACAATTTCTCCCAGCACCAGCACCACCCGACGGCGAAGGATCCGAAGGCGGTCGATTGGATATTCCTCATCGATACGCTCAACTTTTGCTTCTGGACACCTGGCAAGGTTGCCACCAAGTGGACGGTCGAAGGCGAAACGGGCTACTTTGCGCTCTGTGCCGCGATTAATCGGGCCATGCGCGAGGACATCGACGTGACGAATCCGGCTTTCTATTCCACCATCACGCTCGAACAGCTTGAGGGGATTCTGCGGTCCGACGACGCGACCACGAAGGCACCGTTACTGGAGGAGCGTGTCCGCTGTCTCCATGAAGTTGGCCACGTGCTACTGGAGCGGTACGGGGGAAAGTTTGAAAACCTTGTTCGATCCTGCAACGGTTCCGCCGTGGCACTTCTGCAGCGCATCGTGTCCGATTTCCCTTGCTTCCGTGATGAGGCCACCCTGGAGGTTGGTGAGGGGCCGGAAGTCACCAAGACACGTGTTTCGATTTACAAACGGGCCCAAATTTTGGTGGGCGATCTGTGGTCCTGCTTCCGGGGTGAAGGATTGGGCCGGTTCACGGATATCGACGCCATCACGATGTTTGCCGACTATCGGGTCCCTCAGGTTTTGATCCACTTCGGAACCCTTTCCTACGACGAGCGGTTGATGGCGGTGCTGCGAGAAGACAAACTACTGGAAAACGGGTGCCGCGAGGAGGTCGAAATACGGGGCGCATCGATTTACATCGTCGAGCAGCTGAAGGCGTTGGTGCGTGAGAAACTGATCGCACACCAGCTGGACATTGCACCGAGCTGCGTCAATGCCATCCTGTTGGACCACTTCCTGTGGGACTATCGCCGTAAGCACGCTAAGGAACTGGAACACATTCCGTTCCATAAAACCATTAGCGTTTACTACTAACAAAACGAAGGTGCCAGCATGGCCACAGCGTTGAATCTCTATGCAAGTGCTCTGTCGAAAGTCAATAAAATTGGCCAAAAGGTTTCTTTCACGTCTACTCTACAATAACACAAAACGATTCGAAATACTTTGCTTCGCTTGGAATGTTCCTATCATCATCATTCGTCGTTAGCGGCCATCATCGATCGGTATTATTTGTAACTGTTCCATCAATCCACAACTCCACACCTCGGCGAGTTGCTTCCCCGCGTTCCTCTCTAGATTTTCCATCGGGAACTACGGTTTATTTACACGAAAAAAAAACATAACATAGGACTGTGTAGGACGATTGTTTCCGAAACTGCTGGACCGGCGCTCCGAGTGGCGCCTTCTTACACGAATAATTATGCTGATTTGGAATAGGGACCGCCGTGTGCAGTTTGCCGCCTCCCCACGTACACTAAATAGAATGTTTGCACACAGACAAGTAACAAATTGCGTGCGTAACGATGAATGTCCCCCTCAGTCCCCTGGAGAACTCCATAGGGACAGTTATATGAATCCGATCATCATCATCACTTAACGGTGTTGGATAAACTTTTCTTACACTATACATCAACTATTTATGCCCGCGTTGGTTCGGGTACGCCCGGTGGATCAACGATTTTCTAACGGAAATAATAAAGTGGCCATCCTTACTGTCCCCGAAAAGAATTGACACACACACTCACACGTTTCTCCATACGGAAAATATGATAATCTGATCTTGCAGATGATTGGGATGGATGAACGGATGTTGGCGACACGTTAATACGGGTTGCGGTTTCGATTGTAATCACACGCACAACGGACAATCGGAAGCAAACTTGAGGACGAACGGATTCGGCGGATCGTCCCGATGTTAGTGTCCGCCGTCGCCGCACCAAACCAGCCAACGATATCAGGGTCCTTTTGCTTCCGATTGTTTCCGTCTCTGCGTATGAGGGTATTATGGTTTTTGTGCCGCCCGGTGGCCTGGTGTTTCTTTTCTAGTTTTCCATTTTGCGCTTAATGTCACATCAAAAAAGTAAAACAAATAATGCTAAAATGATTAACGAAACTAAGTATTCAACAATTTAACACACCAGCCATGATCGATCGGGTCGCCCTTTGGGAGCAATGGGAAGGAAGTGTGACTGCCAGCAAAAGAAAAGGTTTTCTGCGTGGCCAATGGCGTAACAAAACAAAAACCGGGGTACTTAAATCATTCGACCCCGATTGTGGCGCGAAATCATAAAGTTTGATAGCCTTTTTCGGGATGGTGGTTGTTTGCGCTCTACGGTGCTGGAAATCTGACTTCTATTGGTTGGCAGCTTCCCGTGGCAGTCCAGCCGTACGTAGTCCGTAGTTCATTCGACACGCCTACACCTAAAAGTACGCACTTGTGGCCGCGCTCACCTTAAACCTTCGTATCGACCATGTCGATGTTCAGTTTGTAGTACACGTAGGGAAAGTATTCCGATTGTCCAAAGCCCAGTCCAGGAATGTCGACATTCTGTAATACCGGAGAAAAGGTTTATTGCGGTGAAAACAAACGGCCGCTATCGATTCTAAACCTACGTCAGCATTTCCCCCCGAGGATCCTGCCGAACCGTCCAGATGGCCGTATAGCTGCTGCAGTACGTCCCGCAGACGCTTTGTGCTCTTCTTGTTCGGATGGATGAGGATGGCTTGGAAGTTGACCGGCAAACCGTATCTGAAGCGGAGAACTGGGAGTAACAAACGGACGCGTTTGACCGAAAACAACCCAATCCCCTTACCTCAGCACCGACTCGACGAAAACCCTCAGCGCCTTCACGTGAACCCAGGCGCAGAAGCACTCGCTAAAGTTGACCTTCAACCATCTGACCAGTGGACCCTAAATCGATCGAATAGTCGTGAGTAAGCATGCGCAGATGCGCCGTCCCATTGGCCACTTACAAACTGCTTCTTCTTATCGGTGACCAGCTTGGTGATTTCGTTCTTGCCGGCCGCCAGTTCCTCCTCGTTGTACACGAACTCACGCACAACAAACTTGCGCTCACGGGCGTGTAGTTTGAACTCATCGACCACCTTCTTGAACAGCGTCACCGAGCACAGGGCGTAGTCCGAATCCTGAGTGATCGTCTGCGACGAGCGCGGCACGATCATGTCGGTGATCTTCTCATAGTGCGCGTTCCAATCGTTCATGTTGGCCCTAAGGAACGCCAGGGGAACGTTAAACTGGGTCTCTCTGTATTTACCGTGTCCTCACCCTTACTTACTTCGGAACGATCACCAGCAGCGTGGTCAAGTACTCCGAATCGAGAATGAAGTGTTCCTTCTTCACCAGATCGGCCAAGTTGCGCGTCAGCAGGCTACCACTGAGAGAGCGAGAGAGAGGGTATATCGATCATATCGAGAGGGCATTTCCCATGGTCACTCATCTACTTACGACTGCTTCTTCTCCAAGTTCTGAAGATTGCCCTTCAGATTGTTGTACGCGGCAGATTTCGTCTTCAGATCGGCATCAATCTGTCCGACTTGCTTGGAGATGATGTCGGCAATGTTGCGGAGCGATTGCTTCGTCGGGTACTTGGCCAGATCCCACTGGAAGCGGATGATGTAGGACGTCAGGTCGGCTGTAGTGGCGGATCATCCATTCAGAGTGGCGAATAAAAGACAAAGAAAACATTCCGTTAGTGCTGCGGTGGGCAGGCAGGCAGGTCTTTGCCATTTAGGTGAGTGCTTCTTTTTAAAGCCGCAGAAAGTTTCAAAACATAATACCAAAATGAACCGACAATATAAACAATATTGTACATTAAACAGTGTGTGCTGTTTGATGCTTCGACTCTTCTCCCGGGGGGCCACTCAAACGGTCCAAATGGCTCTACTAAATATACAGAACAACGAAGCGGCAACGTTTTTGAGCAAAAACAGCATAAAAGCGAGGGACAAACGAGACGCACGAAATAAGTTTGTGCATTCCTTGCACCGACACATCACTGGAATAAAGAAGAGAAGCTTGGGCCGGTTCAAAACGTAATCAAATCGTTCAATTGTGTTCGACTTTCAACATTGCTACACTAAAAAACAGGACAAGAGCAAAAACAGGATATCAAGAGCGGGCTCTAAACATTTTGAGGCCAAGACGGAGAAGGATTTTGAATCTGGCACACAAAGTTGGAAGGTGTTGAACAAGAAAAGGGGGAAAACGAAACTAAACAAGGAATACAGTGGAAACTCATGCAAAAAAAAGGAAAAAGTGGAGGGACTAGAACTTGGACAAACTAATGAACTAGTTCCATGTTTATCACGAGTGTCTGTTTGCTCCAGTGTACAGGTGGGTGTGTGAAAGTGTTTGTAGTTCTGTGAAAATGGAAAGATAAAATACACACACAACACAATATTGCTCGGCAGTGATGATCCTGAAACGATTAACAACTGGAAAAAAACGCATAAGAAAAAGAGAAAACGGGTGAAATAGCAGAGCGATAGAGCAGAGTGGAGGAACTACGTCGGACACAAGACGCGGTGACGTGCAGGTCGCGACCGGAAGAAGGTTCTGTCCGGAAACGCTGGAATAGTTGTGCAACATTAAAAAAAACTATGCTTCGACAGGACACACACAGAGTACACAGCGACGGGATCGGTGGTGTACTATCGGAGGGTAGCGGATAGCGTGAACCGATTAAGAATCGAAACTAAAAAGGACAGCGCGCAACTACGGAAACTGTGACAGCGTGACAGTGAGTGTGTGCGTGTTCTTTGGCGAAACAAAAGACAAAAGACACTCCCAGGTGTTCCTGACCTGGATTGATGGCCGTCGGCTGTGGTGGATGTGATGCCGAGTGTTGCCGTTGGGCTGGCCAGCCGACGGACGAAGGTAACGCCAACGGATGCAACCCATTGCGTGCCGCCGCTGTTCCACCGTACGCTTCATCCGCTTCCGCCTCGTCCTGATCGGAACTGAGCGAATGATCGTGTCGACGGCCGGTTCCACGCAACCCACCACCGCAGCAGCTGGTCACGGGAGAACCGCCAGTTGCAAAGTGGTGTCCGTGGTCACCAACGCAGTCATCGCCACTGCCACCGGAGAGGTGGCTGGATGAGCGACTCCTGGCGGCGGCAGGGTGCGCGCGATCAAACGGACAAGGAAGGCATACGAGAATCGAAACAAGGAATTGACTCTTTCTGCACAATGACGATGCGTTCGCGCTCGTGTGACATGACAGCACAAGTAACGATCAACGGTTAGGACACACGGACGGAATGGTACGATCACCAAACAAAGGGCACACACACACTGGGGACATTTTGTAATCACTATCCTTAAATTGAATCGAACTGGATGGAAGTGGGTCCTTCCCCAGACAATTACGGCAATACGAAAAAACACAAAGCCACGGTACGCCGATTCGATGAAGTGATCGTGTCGTGATGGAATGTGGGCTACGTTATGATCTTTGCTAGCGACAAGTAAATGCAACATGGCCATGAGGTAGATTTTGTAACAGTGACCCGTTTGAAACCCAAAACTAAACGGCAGACTGATTCAATTTTTAATTTAGACCTCAACACTAAGGACCCCTTGGACGGTTGGACACGGAAGAACGCTAACGAACGGAACACAAACACTAACTAACATCAAATAACAGGACTGCGGACATCGAGAGTGTGGTTCACGGCCAAACGGGTGCCAAACATAGCAGGATTGGGTACCTGGACTTATGCGAGTGTTTGCGCCTATGAAACCATCGCCATTCAAAGCCGGACCCCTGCTCGTGGTCCGTTTCTGGCGCACTGTGACCACCGACGAGGTCAGGCGATCGCGGGCTCGGCAGCCCGCTCTGTGGTTCCAGCCGGTTGGTGCTGCTCCGGTTGCCATTACGAGCCTTTTTGCGTGAGCCACTAGGTTTACTTTTGCCACCCGACATGGTACTTGGAGAGGATGGTGCTGATGGAATCGGACACGAGCAAACCGTGGCCCGGTCTAGGAAACATGCGGATGACGAGGAGTTTGTAAGACTGCCGTGCCGTGAAGAACCTGAGGTTCCATCTGGGCGGTCCGTTAGCGAAAGTCCACCCATTTCCTCCCGGGACGACGAGTATCTGTTGTCATCGGTCGATGTACCTGATCCGGGCGGAGTTGACGGCGTCGATAGGCCTTCCGGAGTGTCTGGGATACCTTACCGTAACACGGTCCGGGCGGTCAATTGCAAAATATGTTCGTTTGTGTGTGCGGCGGTTCGTGAGTTGGTGAAGGTAGTGAAGCAGTGGGCATGGTACTCGGTTTTAGTGAACAATGTACGTGTCAAGGTGTTCAGAGAAGACAGGAAAGGGATACTCGAAAACTGATAAACCACCCTTAAATCTGATAAGCTACGGTCGGATAAAACCAAGTCATTCAAACGGTCGAAACAAAAGAGAAGTTTTGCAATTACTTCATCCCGAATAGCAAAAGAGGTGCAGCGTAGCAATTATGAAAGACGGTGCTCTTGGGAACGACAATTGATCGGTTGATTAGTTTAGGCGCGCTCTGCGTACTTCTACATGCTTGCCGGAGGCCGGCCAAAACAAATCGGATTGCGAATACTGGCTCAGAGAAGTATGAAACAAGAAAGTGACCGACGATCGGTTGGGGCGATCGTCACGCTTCTACTCACTGTTGTTGGCGACCAAATTCTCGAACAGCTTATCGCGCTGATCCTCCAGCACGTCGCCCAGATAGTTTGCGATCTTGCGTGTCGTCGTCTCGACAAACCCATCCAGCTTTCCGAGGTCGTCCGACAGGCCGACCAGCTGATCCAGGGTTCCGACCTGCAAAGGAGCAAATCAATTACCAAAACGAGCTGCCTTCGGGTGTCGCGTGACCGGCATACCTTAAGATCCGGAATGTGAAACTTGTAGTTTTCACACAGGTTATTGTTCCTGGTGGCCTGGTTCATGGTATCGAAGGTTTGCTGACATGTTTTGTCACCCGGTGCCGATATCAGCCAGTACTCGGACATTGTGGACACTTAAGTTGATTGGGCTCTGCAAAGAAACGAACGAAGCGCGAGTTACTGGAATGTTCCCACACCGCAGATGTCCAGGTCACGCCAAACAGTTCTGATTTCCTCCGGGAATAACTGGCTTAACTTAAACGATTGAAGATGCCCATCGCCAACGCCAATAAACAATGCTGGCGCCGTGGATTGTTATGAATCGTTCCCGCCGTAATCGAATCGAAAATCAATAACACGGCGCCCCGTCGGCCGCCCAGTCGAGGTGTCATCACCGTTGGTCACATCCTTCCTGCGTGTGTCCTTTCGCTGGGGACGCTTTTTGCTCTTCTTTTCCTAGCTCACTTATGCAATGTTCTGCGCCTCCGATTGTTTGGTTCTGTCGGCCTCCGCCACAAGGCACGAGACCGTTGCACCCCGTTTTGCCGGGTGAGTGAAAGAGAGAGCGAGCGTGGGGAGCGAAAAATGGTCAGCTGTTTTGATCTGGGTATCACATGACATCCCTCTTTTCCACAGCGAAGTAACGCACAGGAGGGCCAGAATATTTGCCAATGCGTGAGTTTCGGTTACTGGCGAAACCATTGGCCACCTAAAATTACTTGCCGAACGTGTTCTACAACCTTTCACGAAGGGTTTACATCTTGTTTCGCTCGCGGTCGTTATCGATTTTCACCGTTCTTTGGTGGCTCTCGAAGGCACGCGATTTGGTTTTGGGTGCCTTCCACCTTCCTAAATGCTTTTTCACACAGTCGGTTTTCACTGAGGCACGCCCGAATCTATATGAGTAGGTTTTCCATCGGAGGGCCTCCTTTTTCGTAGAAACATCTCACTTCCTTCAAAAAAGGCAGTAACTTGTTTGCCATCGCCTACTGCACACTCACCTTGTCGAATCGGAAAACGATGCACTTCTGCTGCACAAACTAGTTCCGTAGGCAGCGAAACGATCGTAGTGAGCCACGGAAATCGCGGCGGTTGCAAAAATTCCGACAAAACGCGGACACGGGATACGCAATCGTCCTATCAGGCAGCAGCTCGCAGGCAGAACCGAAGGCAGCAGATCTTCTCCACCATTACAAATATATTCACGTGATTGCTTTCGGATTTGCGACGTCTTGCTCGCGCATCGCGCAAAAAAAACAAAAAAACAAACGTCAAAACGTCAGCTGTCAAATGGGAGCCCCTCTCGCTCTCGGCAGTGCAAAACGCGCTTCTCTTTCATCTCTTTTGCACTGTTTTCATTTTGGTGCCGTGAGCGATAGTGGCTTGAAATGGATACAAGGGTAAGTTACTATCTTGCCACTAAATTTGAATGTTCTAAAAAACCGCTAAACAATAGAGTGGCACTTGCGCTCCAAGGCGCGTCATTTTATAATCGTAGAATGTGATTTCTCTTAGATTCGCAAGAAGGTTAAAGCTAATTTGATTACCTTTCTTGTTTTCAATATCAAATTAATCTGGTTCGTAGACGAAACGGAACCAATAACGAGTGTGTATTACGTGATTCGAGTTCTATCCGAGTTCTATATTTTATCTTATCTGAGTTCTGTTTCAGTATCTATCTTGTTAGAAGCTGCGATACTATCGCGAGGCAAACGCTAGATAACGCTTTCGATCGCAAGATTGGTTATTCCCGACACGAGTTTGTACTGTTTTCATACAGATAATTAACTTAATTACTTCCACGAACAGTGCAGACTTTTTTGTACCTTGATTGACCACAACCGACCGATGGTGAGAGGAAAAACAAGGTCGAAGATAATGAGCTTTCAATCCGATACGCACTCCAAAAATGGAGGTGATCTCAGCACATCTTCGTTTAATGATCAAGGTTGTGCGTAAGGCCTCTCCGTGCCAAGAAATCGTTGCCCTGCCTGTGAAACTTACCTACGCACCGGAACAATTGATAATCTTAAGTTGTCCGGTGTAAATCGTGTATTCGTTACGCAATCCTTGCCTTCAAAGGTAACTCCATAGCCACACGTAGAGTGCACCGCTAACTGGAGCACCAACCAAATTTGGGTCATCAAATACCGAACACTTCAAAAGCAGAGTACTAAGTTCAATCGCGCCGGACTCCTGCTGGGCGTTTTATGGTCTGAGTGGTAAAGTCAACAGCTGGACATGGTTGATAAAGACAGAAAACTGTCTTACTGGGTTAGATTAAGGCGTAGGTTCGTTCTTGGTATAAAATGCAACCAAACGGAAGTCGGGAATGCCAGTATCGTTGTGGGTTGTGTCTCTGAATTCTACACGTTGGTGCTCTACGACCAGTATGGGTTACGCTTGGTTTCGGGGTTTGCTGTTGGCCGTTTTAGTCGGTAGTTTTACTGTGATGATTCGTGGGCTCGATAATGGCCTTGCCCCGCGACCCCCGATGGGATGGATGAGCTGGGAGCGGTACCGGTGCATTACGGATTGCAAAAAGTATCCGGACGAGTGCATCAGTGAACAACTCTTCAAACGGGTGGCCGATCTAATGGTATCGGAAGGATACCTTGACGCGGGCTACGAGTACGTTAATATTGATGACTGCTGGATGGAAAAGGAACGTGACGAGAACGGTGTGCTGCAACCGGACCGGGAGCGTTTTCCGAATGGCATAAAGCACCTTGCTGATTATGTGAGAAAGCACCGGGTGCAGCATTTGTACATCAGGAGAATCAAAGAGATTTTGCCCTCTCTGTAACAGATTCATGAACGTGGTCTAAAATTTGGCATTTATCAAGACATCGGAACAAAGACCTGCGCCGGATACCCCGGAATGGTGGGTTTCTTTGAGCTCGACGCACAAACGTTCGCAGATTGGGGCGTAGACTTTATAAAAATTGACGGTTGTTACGCGGATTTGGAACTTATGGTTGATGGTAAGGATACAAGAATCCTTTGTTAAGCCTTTGTTAACGCCGATTGGATTCTCATTACAGACTACATCAAGTTTGGTGAGTATATGAACAAAACGGGACGGCCCATACTTTACTCCTGCTCGTGGCCAGCTTATCAGGAGTATAACGGAATCATTGTAAGTATTGTAAGCGGCATGTAAGCAGGTAATCAATTTCACATTTTACCGCCTCTTTTCAACAGCCCGACTACGAGCAGCTAAAGGAAACGTGTAACATGTGGCGCAACTGGGGAGATATAGAGGATTCGCACCAGTCCGTGGAGGAGATCACGAAATATTTTTCTGATAACCAAAAACGAATCATACCCCACTCTGGACCCGGCCATTGGAACGATCCGGATACGGTAAGGCAACTGATCTAATTGGCATGCAAACAAGCCATTGAAAGTGTTCCTCCGGCAGCTGGTTCTGGGCAACTATGGACTGAGTTACGCACAAAGCAAATCTCAGCTTGCCGTGTGGACCTTACTTGCTGCTCCGTTCCTCATATCGAACGATCTATCTCGTGTCACCCCGGAGATCAAAGAACTGCTGCTGAACAAAGCCATCATTGCGGCGAACCAAGACTCTCTTGGACGGCAGGGACGGCTTGTAAAGACGGTCAACAAAATAGAGGTGAAGCACCGCAACTTTTGAAAGGGAAGCTCTCGATCGATTCTAACAAAAACTCTCGTGCAGATTTGGAAACGGCCGATTCTACCGAAGATCGGATCCGAGTTGACGCAAGTCGTTGCTTTTGTCAGCCGCCGGGCCGATGGAGCTCCGTACGCCATCAAGGTGAATCTGCGGGAAGATGTCGGCCTAAGCAACAGCACCGTCGTGAAGGGCTACAAAGTTTACGTAAGTCCCAGACAAACTTGTACCGAGGCTGTTCGAAGAATACCGTTTTGTTTTCTTTATCTCACCACCGCAGGATCTGTTTGAAACGCAAGCGAATCCAGCTTTTGTCCGTGTCAAAGATCACTTTGAAACACGCGTTGACCCAACCGGAGCAAATCTGTATCGTTTCGTGCCTATAGTTAGTACGGGTTTTATCCGTTTATCGACCAATGTTGATGGAGAAGAGTAACGGATAAGTTTCTTCGAACGATCGGATTTGTGAGATTGAACTGAAAATAAACGTAACTGGCCGCTACGCCACGCCACGTGGATTTGCTCAATTCATTCACCAGCCCATGCCAACAACCAAGCATCAAGGTCAGGGTGAAGAACGTTTTCTATCACGACGGAGTACAGGCCTTCTCCCATGCACGGCAATGGCGGCGACGGTCGACCCCGTTTTGCTTGTGCTTCACATTCCTCCTTGCGCGTGGCGCCGTCCGCAGTGCTACCCTCGGCTAGATTCAGACTGCATAAATTAAGACATTTCTCCGCCCCACTACCTCCGTTGGGTGCCAGCCGCATAACGGTGATCGCGTGCGCTTGGTACTGCTCTCTGGAGCGCCGTACCATGGCGGGCCGGGCCCTGCTTGAGCTCAATTGATGGCCCACGTCAGCGCCGATACGGTACGTGCGGCAAGAGGAACCTGCAATTGTTGCACATTTTCTATCGCTAATTTTGCACACCGCCAACATCCGATCAACGTTCCGTAATGTGATCTCCGTGCTCTTGGCCGCGCGGCGGAAATAAACAAAACGTAAACATGCCCGTGATGGGGAGTTACAGTTGGGTGGTGCCACACATTCTTCAGCACATCCGGCAAACGCCCTCCGGCGGCGCAGGTACATGTGTACGACGCGACAATCTGATCCGACCCAAAACCGTGGGGTGTGTTCACATTTCCCAAAGTCCAACGTGACACACTTTTCTACGCCACCGACCTTGTTTGGGTTGCCGCCGCTGCGGTCGCCATTTGAACTCCAAACGATTCGTTTTCTCCATCATTAAACCCCCACGAGGCACTACCGAGGCGCACGAATCACACAGCCCGCGGGACCATCGAAATTTTCGACCCTACGGTGCGAGGTGGCCCGGTGAAACCGGATACGCAGTCGATAACTGCACCGTTGGCGCATGGTTTTTCTCAATGACTGCGCACCATAATGTTTTTGGATGATTCGTGTGTTCGAGAGGCACTTGAGCTATAAATAATTTGTTTATCTCTCGGCAACCAGCCGGGTTTCGGATCGAGGAATCGGGTGCTAGCGTAATTGAAAGAAGTAACAAATTGTGCGCCCCGTGTTGTTCCGATGATGTTCCAAAAAGGTTGTACAATGCCTGGGTTGGCGTCAATCAGAGCGATACACGGGACAAAAACGGTGTGAACAAGGGCTATCAAGAGCCGAAGCTTTATGTAATAACTCACCTCGAGTGTTGACCACACTGGCGAACGGTGTTAGCTTTCGTGGTGGCCGTTAAATGGTATTGGATCATCGACGCGACGCGGTCTCTCGGTCAATAAGCTGCCCGCATGAGTAAACAGGAATCGGACGAACCATCCCATCGAGTTGGGCAAGAGGTGAGCAAGAAAGTGTTTTAGTTAAGCCCGTCTTTCAAGTGCTGTCAACGTAATCATTTTTTGGAGTTAGCAAACGTGTGATAAAGCATTGATAAGCGAGTTCGCATTCGGTTCATAGCCTTTTTTACAACTAACTCCTGCTGAGGGTCCACTAAAGTTCCACGTGCTGTGTACCTCTTCAGATACAAGGCTTAGCTCGATGGCTCAACTTGCGGCATCAGATGACACATTCCACAATCTGTTACGTGGTCGTCTACCGTCCACCGTCCAGCAAGTACAAAGTCCACCGAGAGATGCTGGCCATCAATGGCTCCACGACAGTTTTATTGTTGGCCGTTGGCGGTTCGGGCACAACCGAAAGACACACTTTTACTATCTCGACAAACGTGTTGCGTGCGGCGCTGGTTCCAGTCTCTTTAAGCACAACCGTACCGAACCTTGTTTCAAGGTTCACCAAGGTTGGTGCTGTTGATCTGACGGAGTGTTGGCGGTGATAAATGTTGAGAAATTAATTTTAAAATCTTCGATGACCAAAGCTCGATAACGAATTCGGCTAGGGTCGTTCACCCCACGAAAACAGGATTTGTCCTTACTGATGTCCACGAGACGATTCGTTAGATTCTTCATTAAAATTTCAAATTTTCTACTCATATCGCGCCGCATAGTGTTTGTGCTGCGAGCCGCGTTCTGCCACAAAGCCATCACAAAGGTGGCAAAAGATCGTACGATCGTCATGGTCGAAAAAAAAAAGATAGCGCCTGAACAATGCGTCGCCATCGTCAAAAACCTGTTCCTCCTCCGTCATCGTTGAACCTGCGCCGATCTTCGCTGGTCTTGTGCCCGATTCGTTCGTTACATTATCGCACGATAACCGATCACGGATTGTGTCCGTGGCTTCGGAAGCAATACTGTTAGCGGAACTGTGTCAGCGGAATCTGACCTCCAAACGCTGAATTTCTTTCATCGTAAACAGTAAACAAACACAACAGGGAATACTTTCCACCATACTTTCCTTGGTCTTTATATTGTTTAATGATAAAAAATAAACAAAAAACAAATTACACTAACACTATCGAAAGACACCGGAAAGGGGGACAGAGCCGTGTAAGGTGGAAAAAAGGAGTTTAAAAAAAGAAGAAAACCTAGCAACAGACATGGATACGCCAAGAAATCGTTACACGAATTCGCTCCAATACGACGATCGATTCAATCTGCCATCATACGCCTCCTAAACCTACTGACCGTAATACCGTACCACTAACTGAGCCTCTCAGTTTCACCGAAACAACAAAGTTCTCTTCCCAACCGCTGGCGCATGGACCAGGCGTTTAAATAAAATGGGCGAAATAAATGGGTTACGAAAAGCAAAACAAGTGGGTTGGAAACGGTTGACGGTTCCGGTTGTCGCGTCACGGCGATCGTCATCGTTCTACGAAGACGGATGTTCCGGTGGGACCCGCTCGTACGTTCGCCGGTGCATCGAGTCCACCGCCTTGAGGAAGTAGGTACCCGGAAAGAGGACATCCACCGAACCGGTCGGCTCGTACGGTGCAGCGTGGTTGTTCTTTTCTCGCACCTCCATCAGCCGGGTGAACTCGGCCGGAGCGACCTTCACCCGCCGGTCGAGCAGCGGTTGGACGTAGTTCAGGTGCCGCTTAAACTCCACCAATCGCCCCCGGTCGTTGGTGACGCTGAGCGAGTACATCGAGGAGGCCAGCCCAGAACCGTACGAAAACACGCCGATCCGCTTGCCGAGCAGCTCGTCCACCTCGGAGCCGATCAGCAGGGAAACGAGACAGCTGTACACGGACGGTGTGTACATGTTGCCGACCTGGCTGGCCAGATGCAGCGAGCGTTGCGTTTTCGCCGCAAACACGTCGGCGTACTGCGTCATGAACGCTTTCTCCACGTCCCGATCGAAGTACGTGTTCTCGAGCCGCACGCTGTCGAACTGCTGGCCCAGCCCAGGAAAGCGGGCCGCCCGCTGATCGGGCGTGGCGAGCACGAAATCGTTCAACCCGATGCGGGCCAGCGATTTCTGCACCAGCTTGCAGTACGGACTGTGGAAGATGAGCGCATCGAAGGTGTCGAGCGTGACGGGCTCGGCTCCGGGCTCCGGGTGCCGTTCGGCGAACTTTTTCCGGTACAGCTGGTAGCACGCGTCAAGGGCACTTAGGTAGCACTGGATCGAGAGCTTCCCGTCCACCACGGGATACTCTGAGCTGAGGTCGGGTTTGTAGAAGTCATACGCGTGCTTCATGTACGTCGCCCGCAGGCCACGATCGAAGCAGAGCGGCGCATCCGGGCCGACGAGCATCGCCACCGCTCCGGCTCCTCCCGTAGGTCGGGCCGATCCTTGCGCGTACACCGCGATATCCCCGCAGACGACGAGTGCCAATCGACCGTCCCAGCTGGACGACTCGATCCAGTTGATGGCGTTCAACAGGGCCGCCGTCCCTCCGTAGCAGGCGTTCGTCGTGTCGATACCCTCCAGGTCGGTCACGCCTTCCGGCTCGAACAGTTGCATCAGCACCGACTTGACGCTCTTCGACTTGTCCACGATCGTCTCCGTGCCGACTTCGAGCCGCCCGATGCGGCTCAGCGGGATCTGGTAGCGATCGAGCAGGTTACGCACCACGGTCAGGCAGAGCGAGTTAATGTCCTCGCGGTCAGAACAGAAGCCCATCCGCTGCTGGCCCAACCCGACCGTGTATTTTCCGGCTGACGCTCCATCGAACGCCTCCAGTTCCGTCTGATCGACGAACTGTGATGGGAAAACGATCTCTAGCCCCACGATCCCGACCCGCTCCGGCCACTTGCTTTGGCTCGCGTTATTGCTACCCATTGTTCCTTCGTTGTGTCGCGCGCGCTCTCTCTCTTTCTTTAGACACTCACAAGGAAACTTTCTCCACGGCCCCACAGACGTTGCGCAAAGCGGGAGCAAAACTTTCTTTTACTTCACAAACACGCACACACAGACACGCCTAGCGAGTCTCACGATCGCGTTCACCAACTTTCTTCTCGCGTGATCAAAGATGCTTGCACGATCACAGCCTGCTGGGAAAACCCCGTTCGGCGGCCTTAGTGAGTCAGTGGCCGGAGAACCGGGGTGGGGAAGTGCAGGGGAAAATCGGCCACTCGGATGCGTACGGCCACGTTACATAACCCACGTGTGTGCGAGTGGGTCAAGGGATAAGTTCCGCCTTTGGTTACGTGGTCGCAGGAGGCGCGTACTCGAGTGCTGAACTCAAACTGTATCTTGCGCGATCCGAAGGGATTATGTCACCGATATCGTAATCGAAGGCGGCGATGTCGAAGCCTGTCACAGCAAACACCAGTGCTCTTCCAGAGAGGTGCGATACTAGGCCAACCGATGGTGAGTCAACAGGGTTTACACGTTGTCCAGTCCTGCGGACGGTTTCTTCGGTTCCGTGTCCGATTGCGGCTGTGTCCGGCGCGAGACTAACTGGCACAGTTGGCGATCCCATCCGCCGTACCACCGCGAAGAGCGATGCGGGAAGAAAACAAGTTTGCACCGCCAGCCGCCGCCAACCCACCGCCGACGACTCGGCGCGACTACCGAAGATCGCGCGGAAGATTCCGTCGATGCGCTCCGGTTCCTGCCTGTGTGTGTTGGTTCCTCGGGCCGCAGCAGATCGATCGTTGCCGCTGATCACCGTCCGCCGGTATGCTTCGCCTTCTTGGCCACCTGATCGACCGGACTGGTGCGTTTTCCTTTGGGAATGCCGGCTGGTTGCAGAGTTTACGTGTGCGACTGTCAAAATCTTCCGATTTCAATCCCTTTTTTGCATCATCCACTCCCGGTGGGCGGTGCGAATCGCGTCATCTCTTTCGTTCCCTCGCCTGCTGACAGCTCCAAAATGTGTTGATTCATGAATGGCGGTATTGGAAAACGCGAACAATCGTTTTCGGCAACGTTTTTGGCCATCGTGAGTAAATGTTGACCGATTCGCACGAGTTAGCGGAAGGCCAAAATGGTTCTTCCAACCACACACGTTGCTTTCGTGAAAAATTAAACACATTTTCATTGACGAAACAAAGCACGAAGATATTGTTTACGTTTGTCGATGACCTGAGAAATCGCGAGACGTCATCGGTGACATGTGGCACGGCGCGACCTCTGGTGGAAATTCATGCAACGTTCGGTGGCAATGAAACCAATTTGAAATATTGAATAACGGTTCGTTGCGAAATATTATCTAAACCTGTCCCGTTTCAAATAAATAATATTTAATTGAGCAATTCTAATTTGTGGTACCTTAAACTCTTGGTTTTGTAATATGACTCTCTGCTCATTTGGTATTCGATTATATATAACGTGGAAAGTTAAACAGATGATGCAGAAAGTCATAATTTATATAGCATCCAGTTCAAACATATTGCGCATTAATTGAACAAATGTATTTTAGAATCCCAGCTGGGCGGAATGTCTTTCACACGTTCGATCCTAACGACCGCCTCGTTTCCCGGTCCATTTCCGGTCCTCCCCTGCTTCTGCTTGGGGACCTTCATCAAATTACGATAAAAATGACAGACGCGCCCATTTACCCGTATGATAAGGTGTGTGTGCGTGCGAGCCATAAAAGTAAATCACATTACTTCCGGTGCGGGCCGACATTATGTTTCTGCCTTTATCTCAATATTCTCGATGTTAAACACGGCCCATAATCTTTGTCTGTAGTTTATTTTTTTCTCCCCTCTCCTGTAACCCCTCGGGGGGCCGCCTTGAACCTTGCACTCCCTGTTAGGTTCAAAGGACCAGTCAAAACATAAACACGCACATGCGCACGGTTCCGGCCGGTGAAAGCACGTGTGAAATGTTGCTACTACTGGCCACTTGTGGCGAAGGAGCTGTTGATTCGCGGTGTTCATCCGAATCCGCTTTCGGGCGGAAAGCGGAAACGAACCCGCCGACGATCCGACCCGCAACGTTGCATGAACGCAAAGAGAACAGCGTGACACAGCGTGGAGCTCAACAAAAACTGCTCCGCCAATGTTGGCCAGCATCAGTTTTCTTCGCGAGTTCGCTTGAGCAAAAAGCCGTCGCCAACGCTGTTCGAACGGTTTTGCGTACTGGCCGTATGTTGTTTGCGTCGCGAGTTGGGTTGCCGGAGAGAAAAGCTGTTGATCGATCTAATGGTTCTCAATAAATAGCTCCGCCAGCCTGGGGCTCCTTTGAAGCCGGACCCGAACCCCGAATGGAATTAACCTCCGTCAGGGCCCACGGCAGAGGCCAAGTAGGGCCGCATTTGTAATTTCAGTTCACCACCGTGGGAACCCGGAGTGGCCCGCAAGCAGCTGTTCCACGGACACGGACCGGATCGTATTCTGATGAATAATGAATCCGCCTCGAGCGACGAAAGTTACGTGAACGAAAACAGAGGAAATAAATCTCTCCCAAAGCTTTAAAAAGTGCATTAGGGAAGACTGGGACGCGGAAAAGTCATGTAAATGCGTGTGAGCTGCGCAGTCTAGGCAAGGAGGAACGGTTGGATTATTTTATTCATTTCTTCCCCCGACGGCCCAGACGGCACGTGGTTGCTCCACGTGGTGCCCACTGAATGTTTCATCGAGTTATCTGTGCGGTGGAGTGACTTTTTAAGCCCCGCGTTCGGTCGCGAAAAGCCATACGGCCGGTTTAATGATAAAAAGTAGTATCCCTGTGTGTGTAAAGAGATAAGCAGTGGCTTAAGAAAATCGAGCAAAAGTGAAAGTGAACGGCAACATAAAATAAAAGTTGGAACGCCGGAAGTGGAAGTAAGTGGCATACAAACCATCCCATCGTCCGGGCTTCACCGGAGGCCAGGATAGGAGCGCAGAGTTTGGTGATAAATTGGGGCCACACTGTGGCAAAAAACAAACCGGTGCGCTGTGCAGGAAATTCAAATTCCGGCCCCGGATTGCGGAACGAACCAGAGTATATTGTGCCCGGAGGCTGCGCCATCGTTCTACGTGAGGGCGTTCCATCACCGCGGGGGTGTTGCGGGCCAAAAATAGAGAACGGAAGGCGATAGTGGCCCGCTCGGCTCGCTAACCTTTCGCACACACCCTAACCGCACACACTATCAGCCTCCAGTGGCCAGCCCCCCGTACGTGGTAGGCATGTTCTTCTTTCTGTTCTTCGCATCCGATGGGTGCAAAAAAGTGTGTCATATTTTATCGCAGCTCGTCGTGGCCTGCCTGCGGAAGTACCGCAGCGGCAGCAGCGCCAATGGCCAGGGGATAGGCGTGAAAGTGTAGACACCGCAGAGCACCCACAGAAAGCGGACTGGGCAGCTTTTGAACCGATCGCGCAACCCGCGTCAGTCGCGTTTCGGACGTTGGTCGGCGTTAGTGTGTGCGAGTTGCTCCGAACCGGCAGCGGGGTGATCCTGAACCGCTTGTAAGTGAGTGATTCTGGGAATGTCTTACTCCCGATCCTAATTGCCCGCTAGCCGCGCTGGTGGTTGGTCTTCATTGTTGGTCGGCAGCAGCACTTGGTCTCCATCAACGTCGGAGCGTCTTCTACGGCTGGTCGCTGGCAACCACTTCCGGTTAGCGGAAAAGGAGGCCATTCGGCCGAGATTCTGTCCGTGCCTGAGTGTGGTGAACAGATGATTAAGTGCAGCGTACGTGCGTGTGTGTGTGTCTGCGGTTAGGGCAAGGTTAAGTGTGCAGTTCATCATCAGCTGGTGTTCCGGCGCGTACTCCGGCGTGTAGTGAATTGGTGATATCACGGGCGTCCCATTGTGGGGCACAAGAAACGGGGCCGTAAGTAGCCCAGATTTCTGGTTCAACGTCTGCGGGCGTGAGGGAGTGTCCATTGGGTGTTGTGTTGGGGTGCTCGTTCCGTCTACGATCCAGAGTGGAACGCGAAGACGTGATAAAAACGCATTTCTTAGTGCTCCAGCAGCGAGGTTCTCGCCACGTCGCGGTCCCACCTCGCAATGCAGACAGTGTGTAAGTTCTACGACTTTATGATACCATTTTATTATTAGGTTTTTCTCTCAGGGCCCTGCTGCGAGCGTGCGGTCGATAGTGACGCAGAACGAATGAAATTTTCATTGGCTTTTCTTTAAAGGAAAAAAATCCGTCCTCAAAACTGTAACACCTTTAAGTTTAGAAGTGCTCAAACGGATATGAGGACTTCTAACAGTTGTCTAGCGACTATTGCCCAAAACCAATCCAATTAAAGCACTCGAAGCCTGCAAAGCCCTCAAAGTAGTTGAGGTACACCGCGCTTAGTATGTTTGCACTTGAGGCGCGTTAATCCTTACTTTAGCCAATTGAGATGCAAACCAAGCAGTGACCCCACGGTTTACTTACAACCAGGACCGGAACTGAGCCGCTCAAGACGGGATTATAGATCTAATTAATTTGACAAATGATTGAGGCGCGATACTTGAGCCGTGATGGGTCTGTCTTCGATTGAGATGGATGATTGCCGAGTGTTTCTCGTGGTCGAATCGGGCGCGCCCGCTTGCTACGTTAAGTAGACCATTTGTAACACTCGGTAATCCTGCTCGTAATTCCATCCGGGTATGTGGGTCAAGCAGACCATGTTTGGTTCGGGAGTCCAGCTGTGACGGCACGTTGATGACCGTCGAGTGACCAAACGGAGCGAAGGGTATTTGGCCACACCAAACACACTCCAGTTGCCATCTGGTGGTACTCGCCTTCGTGACCAGGAACCGGTCACCGAGCGATCCCATTAGAAATCGAATCTCGGCACACTGGCGTTCGCCTTTTTTCTGAGTTCCATTCATCTTCAGATAATCTGCCAGTCGCTGGTGGCTGGCAGGCCGGGACGTAATGTTTACCGGCCGAGTGAATCCTTAACGTGGCGCATCCCCCGGGCCCGCTTCAGGCCCACGAGATTGAGATTGAAAAGCAGATCGAAAATCTGTTCCGGAGCTCTCTCCAAACCCGCTTTGGCCACTTTTTTGCCTTTCCATTAAAGCGCACGCTTCGATTATCGGTCCTCTCGGGTTTATGTACCCGCCCGGAATGCTTTGGCCGATGTCATCCTGGAGGAGTCCTTCCGACCGTCGGCGATTAATCATGGTTAGTGGCATCGTGAATGCCCGACACGCACCGTTGATTACGCGCGGGGAAGACCTAGCTCCAGGCTGGGTGAAGAGATACTCCCCGAGAATGAGTGAGGGTCTGTGTCTTCGGTAAACAGAGGAAGCCCTCCAGAACGATTAAGGACGAGCGGGACCTGGCACGGTACGGCGGAACGGGAAATCGAAATTTATGGCATCTTTTCGCCGAATCTGTGTCAATCGCATGAGCCGCGCGCCGTGGCCCTTTTTGCGATTAATCGAATTGGAAGCTAAAAGACTCAGATCACCGCTCGGTAGAGGTGGTTCTCGCGAGCGAGAAAAACACTTTGAAGCCCGTCTCCCCTTTTCCAGGGCCAAGGCAGAGGATTTATGCGGAATCCGGGATCAACAAACTCCATTTGTTCCCCCAGAAGCCGAGGGCAGGGAAGATTATCGTTGTAGGCCGTCGGGTCGCGAGAGGAGAAGAAGTCATAAGCCTCGAAGACCACACATCCATCCGATTTTGGCAGTTTTTTCCTGTCCTTTCGCCTTTTTGGTGATGTCAATGCGGCTTCAAAAAAACAACATGACTGCGGCCTTTACGTCAGGGAGCGCGCGGACGAAACGAAAACGGTTTTGTTCTTATCGTTCGCGTCCCATCCGTAGCAAGTGGCTCGGTCCGTAGCAATGGGAGAAAGGAAGTATCGTGGAGAAGGTTAGAAGATTCTAGCGGGACGGGCCCACGTCCCGAATCGACGCTCCCGGACACGGTCGCCGATAAGACGATGGCGACGGCGTGCTCAGGAAAATGGCACTTTATCTAGCGTTATAATCTTGTTGAACTAAATTAGCTTCGTTACTCGTAATCGGCCGACCACGTGCGACGTTGGAACGGGTTGGAGGCTTTCAATATTTATTTTTAAGCCGCAATCTGGCGCCATTTTGTAGGCTTAGGCCTGTTTTGGTGAGTTGGAGGTCAGTCCGCCGGCCAGCTGGGACTTTTCAGTTTTGAATTCAGTATCGTTGAATTCTTGAAAACTTGTTCCATTTTTTTTGGGCGCTTTTATCATCAAAACATTGCTCAAGTTGGCGGTAAAGGCCGACATCTGAAAAAATGGGATGTTGTGAAATCCGTGCCCACGTTTCGCATCCAAAATTCGACAGCTCCGTATCGAGGACAAGCCTTTGATTGTTATCGAACGCTCCGGACGGATGCTGCATCCATTTGCGCGACTGTCAATCACTCCACGTGTTCCGTGTGAAGGCTTACGCAAACAGGATGCTCGCGCCGTTTCGGTTGCTACCGTTGCCGGCAAGGCTGTCCCCGGCCGTCCTTACTTTTTGCCTCCCCGATGGGTAAATGAACTTTGCATCCATATTTCTTTCGATCTGGTTGCGTGTTTGCAGCGCGCTAGTTTGATTAGAGTGTCGGGAGCCGCTATAAGCGGTACCGGTCCCGATCCTTCGACGGCACATCAAACGCGCGCGGTGTAGCGCTGTGGCCGATTTCTCGTTCCGAAGAGGAATGTTCCGGTTTCGATAAAACAAAAAATCACACCGAATATGTCTGCCGAACGGTTGGTCGGTCCGCCCGGGACGTCCAGTTATCACCGTTTCGCCCTACCACGCGCTCGCTCCCGATCAATGCAATGCTTTTCAATTTTAAACCGGAAACGACGTCCACGACAAACGGGCACTATGTTCCGCCGGCGAACAAATTCCAATTCCTTTTTTTCATATGCCCATATTTGAGAACCATTTCGGTAGTGTGGAGATTTTTTCCTCCCCGCTGTTTTATGGAGGTTCAATGAATGGAACAATAGAAGCCCATTCTTGGGACGGCGATAGAATATGAAATTCATCGGCCCGCCGTCGTTGTTTGCGTTTGCTGTGCTCGCTTTCTGTTAACCCCGTCTCGAATGAGGGCAAAAAGCGGTATTTTCGAAACCATCGCAAGGAAAGAGGCCGGCCATCGAACAATGCTTATCGCCGTAACAAGAGCATCCGGGTTAGCTGCTGGGTCTTGTAGGTCAGTGTGCACGAGAACGGCCCAGGGTGGGCGTTCCAAAGCACAATCCATCCATCGGGCCAATGACAAACACTTTGTGCAAACACTTGTAGTGTGTGTGTGTCTGCCTTCCGGTTGCGAGAAAAGCAATTTTCAAGCGCCTCTCCATTCGGCAATCAAATTCGACTCATCATGGAGGCGCCTGGTGGTTGATGAATTTTTTCGGCAAGCAAAATTGTGGCCCAGGTACGAGCACAGGTAAAGCATGACTCGTATGCATGATTTTCGTATTATGATTTCACATCCTGGTGATGAATTCACGTAGATGGTGCGCGCGCGCCCTCCGGACGAGGTATTATTGTGCCAAATCATACATTTGATGATACATTGTTGCCGCAACAACATTTCGTCTTCCGTGCCGACGTTCAAATGTGGGTACCAGCCGGGGATCGGGCACTCCGCTTGAGTGTTGGGTATCGTAACGTTGTAAAATGTGGCCAAGATTCCCCCACGTGGCTCGGCTCGGCTCATGTAAGTAAACAAACCCGAAGTGAACTCGTTTCGCCCATAGTTGCGGGCGGCTTACGGGCGTAACAATGTTTCACAGTGCATGCATACTTCGCCCAACTTTTGAAGGCACGATGCCAAATTTGCTTTCTTACCTCGCCGGCCCGGCTGGCCTCAAGAAGGGGGCGCGGTAATCTTGTGATGCATACTGCTGGGCTGGGCTTATGTCTTGCCATTGCCAGGCGCACATCTTGCGCTTCTCGGATGCTGACGGGTTGACTCCCAGGGAGCTGGGACCTGCAAAACGGAATTCATATGCATACTTGAGGCTGTAGTGTGGCGAAGCGAACCGGATCGTGGTGAGCCGCGCTCCGGAACCGGAGCAAAGCGGCAAAGTAATAAAAAAAGCATATTTACGATTTTGTGTATTCATGTTGCACCATGGCCGTCCTCGTCCGTGTCGTGTTTTCGGGCAAATTGAGGGCGACAGTAACAGCGAACCTCGGGGTGAAATGGTGTCTCGTGGGTTGTTCGGAGGAAAAAATTCATAAACCCCGCCGCCGATCGCGCCTGCATACGATCGTCAAACATAAAACGGAACCTGAAGCACCCGGACAATGTGCATTCGTGGCTTGCGTCCTGCATGAGGGCAAACAGGGAACATTTTTCTCTCCCCAATGGTAAACCGTCTCGAAATCACATGCACATGCAGCGTTGGTGGTTGCGAGGCGGTTGAATCCTACTGGGAGCACTTTTCTCCTTGGTCCGTCGTCGGGACCACACTGACGGACGCTGATGACAAACGTGTACCGCATACGAGAAATGAGATTTTTATCATTTCATACGCTCCGCACTTCAAGTGGATGAAGGCGAATGCATCGCGCCGGGTTAGCAAGTCAAATACCCAGGATGGGTGGAAAATTGGACAACCCTAATGGGCTTATAATGAAGATATTTAAACATGTTCTGCCGTCTGCCTCGTTATCGTACAATTTTCATTTTACAATCAGGTTTGCTAAAGGGGCGCCATTCTACAAAAAATCCATCAAATAAGGATCATTAGGCACCTTTTGATTACCCGGGCCAGGGGTCCATTTTTTGTGCCAAATAATTTGGTAGGCAATTAATTAGAACGGTTCCGCAATCCAAATGCACCGTCAGCCAAAAGTGTGTGGGGGCCGGGTCGTCTCTTCACCGTGTCTAATCCTAACTTTTAATCACTTAGACTGATTTCGGGTGGAATAACGAGGGCTCTTCGGCTTCACCGGCACACCGGTATGTAAATATTTCGTTAGGAATATGGTTCGTGCAGCATTACTTTCGTTCGCCTTCAGCAAAACCGAAGCTTCTTATGGAAAGCGCCCGACGTAAGCTTTCTGGTTGATGAACAAAAACGGCGCCACGAAAGGAGCAATATATTTCACGGAATTAGGTAGGGAATTAGGAAAATAATCACAAACGCTTGCCCCCCGCGATCCGGAAGCACCGCCGGTGGGCTTCTGTTCATTTACATTAATAATACGTCCGAGGAAAGTTTTTTTCTTGTGTCGGTATAATATTTCCCAAAGTGGCTGCTGTTGGATTGCATGGGATTCCTTTGCTGCTAGAGGCCAGCGTTGCTACTTTGTGGGGTCGCCAAAATCAGGTCCTTGTGCCGCAATAAGAGTCTGCTAATGAGCACCAACATACTACTCGGCCCTAACGAGCACTATCGCATGAATCTTCCGTTCGCAGGAAATTGAAATGTCAATCGTGATTCCCGGAACGCCACTGCACCGCTTCAAAACCCTTCCAACTCGGCGCTCTCTATCCGAGGCAAAAAAGGTCGATTATTCAAATCTGCATCCCCGTCAGGCAGGCAGATGCGCCAAAGCTGAGGCCAGGAAGTCAATGACTGCGCTCGACTGCTACCGAACCGGAGTCCATCGAAAATGAGTCCCGATAAGTGCGCCACATCATCATCATCGCCGTCGGCCGCGCGGCCACCGACTGGTCGCTCTTCGCCCGGTCGAAAGTCAGCGAAAAATGCTGACACACCACCGCCGGTCGCCGGCGAGATGCATCCGGCAGCATCCGAGTTGGCAGCGCACGTTCCGAAGCCAAAAAGCAAGTCAACGAAAGGTGAGAAACAGCAGGCGGTGCAATGGACTGGGCGTGAGAATGAGCGACCCACGGGGCGAGTGAGTGGCCCGGTCAAACAACCGATGCCGGCGATGCGCACCGTCTACATCCTGTTCAGTGTGCTGCTCGTGGGAATGTTTATTCTTTCGGCCGCCCTGCTCACGTACATCGATCGCAGACTACAACCGGCACCGGTTGTTGTTGTTGCACCGGCCGGGCACCATCATCACCCCGCGCCGGTAACCGTGGACGAAATGCGCCGTCAGGTCGAGACGATCGTCCGGAACTATTGGAAACATAATATCGATAAATTCAGCGAGGACTTACTAGCCCACGTCGGACGGAGGAGGTCGGTGCCGGAGTTTAGGTGAGTACCGGGTTCGACTCGGGTCAGCAAAATGCGCTCCCTTTTTGCTGTCCCGTGCTGACATAAGCGCTTTGGGAAAGATATAACGGATAACCGGATTCCGTTGTCCCAGTATTGGGAGTGGGTCTGTAATGCAAAGACGATTAAATGCTCCATTTAGTGCGCCCCGTTCGCTGGCGAACCACTTTTTGGCACACACACAAAACTATCTAACTCACCCGGGGCGCGGCAGCACACGATAGTTAAGCTTGGCGGAATTGCAGCGAATCGAGAATCGGCACGGCACGTCCCGCGCAACCCTAATGCGTTTCTGGTGTCATGCTGGGGGCTTCCCGCTGTCCGGCAAGCCGGGGGTACGATTATTCATCGGATACGGCCTCCTGTTTTGGCTTCCCTGTTGAAAGCCCCGAGTGAATGGTGGTGCAGTTACACGCACGGTTCGGTTCGTACACTGGAAAAAGCTTGGCGTACACGGATAACGGTTGGGCAAAAAGTGGCTTACGGTGTAGAAGAGGAACCAGACAGGGGACTGGATTACGGGGAAAACAAAAATATGACACTATCAAGGCAATAAAATGTTATTTGCCCCTTCGAAGACAGTCTTGCGTAAGTCCTGGTGAGCGGAATTGTGTACCCTTTTGCAAATGGTTACGAAATAACCATTACTTTCGATAAAATCCGACAGAAATGATTCCGCTTCGCGTGTTCCGCGGTCATTTCCTCTTCATCTTTCGAAAGTGAAAAATTACTTCGGGGAAGTGTGAACCGTTTTGGATAAAATACCTCGGGCGCTGTCGGTTCGATTTTAAATCGATTCCATTGTCCATCGATCCCGTATTGGAAAATTGAATTGCACTTGGAACATAATTTTATTTCCCATAACCAAACTCCGGTCCGATCCGGTTCGTGGAAGAGCTTTTCATTTCACCGGCCACCGGGCCACGGATAATCTTTTCCTGGCTCAGCAGTGTAGTATCGGAAATGTACCTTCGCAAACATGCATCTCTCGGACCGATGGACCGGTGAGTGCAGGGTGGTTCATAATCGGAACGCACAACCTTGTCCCGGACTCGGCGGGAGCCTTTATAACCGCCAGGATGTGGGTTTTCCGATTTCACTTCCCGTACCGCCCGATTCCCGATTCGGTTCGGCGTATGATGCCAGTGTCTGTTTGCGTGTGGTTAATGCGGTTTGTTGGCATGGGGTTTTGATAAATGCCTCAAGCACGACGAATCGGGAACACCTGGTCGGGTCGTAACTTCCTTTTCGCTTACGAAGCCGCCTGATGAAGCATTCGGAACGGGGAGGGGCTTTGCCACTCGCACGACGTGTGCCTGATTCGTATAACTTTTGCTTGGCAGTTTCGCGGTGCGCTTGTTTTAACGAGCTGCAACGACTTCGTTTCTTGCCAACTCCGGCGTACGTTTGCAGTTTCTTGCGAAACCCGCTCACCGGCAGGTGAAACTTTGTGCCATTCGGCTCAGGCTCAGGCAGTCAGCCCCGGGCCGACTGACTGACTGTAGTTGTTTAATAACTATAATGCCACGTGCACTGCTAATGACGGTGGCGATGATGATCCATTTCCAAGGGGCGGCACGGGCACAGCGAGGGATGATAACCGCATTTACATGGCCACATGTGTGCAGCGAGCACGGAACATAAACCTCGTACGATACGCGGCTTCCGATGGGGGATGGCTGTGTGCACTGTGCAGTGTGTTAATGAAATCTGGCTCTTCTGTAGTGGGGATTCGCGTTACGTTATTAAGCCCGGCAGGAAGCCATTTTAATTTAGCACTCCAAATATTATTACACTCCCACCTGAAGTTGTGTTTTCCTTTTACCGTAATGAAGGAGGAAATATGAACGTAATGAAGAGCCCTCGTGCGGCGCAGAGCGCAACTATTAACGAGCCACGAATGGGTTGATGATACTTGGCCCCCTTCAAGGTACGCCAGTTAATGTGCAATTAATGCACAAAATTGAGAATAATCACGCATCGCGGGTAGAGAGGCCCCCACATGAATGGAAAATGTGAAAAGTATGGCCACTCGAAGCGCCTGGTAAGAGCAGCCTTTTTACGATGCACCGTGTGCAGTGATAGGTGAGTGGTTTTGAATAAATATTTTCAAAAGCCATTCCTCACCATTTTCCTACGGCCATTTAACCCCGTGGCTTTGCCATGGGCAGATTTATTATGGTGCTCTACCGTCGTAGCAGCGATTTCTGCCAACTTAGAGCGCTTGCGGAGGGCTTTCCGGGCTCTCGGGCCCGTTTGCTGATGCCTCGAAAAAGATTAAGAGACCCGGGGTCAGGCCTGGCATATTATCTACGGAGCGGATAGCTGTCCTTTCTGTCCTTTGCCGGTCCCATCCGGGACTGTGTTTCCCCAATTTCTCATCGCCGAAGCCCTCCTTAAACTGGGTTTTATTGTCGATCGTAAAAAATCCACCCAGGGCCAACGGGGCCTGAACCGAGGTAGATCGCGTCGTCTGGTTCCAATCTGGTATCATAAGTACCTCTGCAGGGCTCATAATTCTCCGGCTCCCCGGGACGACCGGAAAGGTGTTGAGAAATTTGTTTGTCGTGATTAAAATTTTAATGGCCACGCAGCACGATTCTGCACCTGCGGCCGGGGGGCCCCTGCAAAAAGTCGGCCATCATAAAGTCGTCGCGTTGGGCACCGAGAAATTTTGAAAAGTAACCATAAATTATTCATCGCCCAATAGTGATGGCCATTTTTTTTATGTGATGCGACACCCGGATGTCGTTTGAGAAATATTGTCCCCGATAAAAAACAATGTGCCGCAAGGCTTACGAACCACCTTGCCACCAGCGTCGTTCGAGTTTTTAAAATAAATATCACTCCAATTCCAGCACGTCATTGCCTTACTTAGTAGCGAATCAGAGAGTACAAAACGAGCGAAAGCTGCCGTTCCGGGAGGCGACCCGAGCCCGGCGCGATCTCAGCCAGTTCGACGACAACCTGGTCCCGGATCAGGACGGTAAGTCCCGGTAGCAAGCGTAATGCGGCGTAATAAAACCCGCTGATACCATCGCCCGCAGGTCCAAATGTGGAGTTCTTCAACCCCAAGCTGCGATCGGAGCTCGAGAAGAAGGACGCCGAGATAATCAAGAAGACGGGCCAGAAGGGAGCGGCCCCCGGTGGCGATAGTTGGGTTTGGCTGACGAGCTACTCGCGCATTCCGGTAAGCGGTTGATGAGCGTCCTCCCCCCCAGTGTGCCCACCAGATGCTTGCTGTCTCGGTCCGATTCCGCATCCGATCCGGGATGCGATTATAATTTCATTTCTCCGTTCCACCCACGGGACCTTCCGGCGGCAGCACGGGATGGTGTTGTAAATGGCGTGGCGTGTTTTATTCCGATTCCTGCCGTTTTATGATCGCACGGCGTCCCGTTGATTCCTCTCCATCGATTGCGATTCGATGACAGTGGGTGACGCACGGATCAGGATTTACGATACGGGGCGGCACATATCCCGCCAGATGGCTTATTGCATTTTATCGCTTCCGCTCTTCGCGGCCGTTCGGTTCGCAGCCAGCTAGGATTGATGGTTGCTGGCGCAAAGTGGCGCGGCTGCTCGGCTGTCAATCCAACAGGGATTCGTAGCAATAATGTGCCTTTTGTGTGTCGCAAAATGAAAGAAGTTAAATTATGATTAAATTGCCATTTCCTGGGTCTGAAGCTGGATCCTTTTTTAGCTGCAAACCGGCCCATTTTCAATTCGAAATCTGTTTTAAAAGAATGTTTAACTAGTAGATTAATTTCGGGTACCACTTGGTCTGTTTCATTCCCACATTTTTGTATCGAAGGCCGGAACAGTGTCTGGCTTCGGAGAAAGCCCCGGCAACGCCTATACCCCTGTCTGCCTGTGTGTGTGTGTTTAATTAGATTATATTGGAAATGCTAATCAATTTCATCACAGTTCGATGCAATCACTGGATTCTGCCGGGCAACGAAAGAATACTGTCCTCCGGGTCCGCCCGGGTTGCCGGGCATACCCGGGCCGAAGGGTAACCGTGGCGATCCGGGTCTCCCGGGACCGGCCGGAGTGGACGGACGCGAGGGCAAGCCTGGGCCACGGGGACCGAAGGGCGAAATCGGTTACCCGGGCAACCCGGGCCTGGATGGGCGCGACGGTGTGCCGGGTGAACCGGGACTGGACGGTGTTCCGGGACGTGCCGGTGCCGATGGCATCCCTGGCAAGGACGGCAAGGACGGTACTTCCGGTGTCGATGGACGCAACGGTATCGACGGCAAGGACGGTAAGGACTCGTGGTCGGGAGTGCTCCTCTCCGGGATCGTTAGTACAGCGCACCATTCGAACCTTTTGCAGGATTCCCTGGTCCGATGGGACCAATCGGACCCCCTGGACCGGTCGGACCGAGAGGTAAGTTGGGCGAGTGGAGCGAGTGCAATCTTGCGAACTGAACGGCACATGTTCGGCGTGTTCATGCGTATCACGTAATTATCTGACTTAACAATGATGCACCGAGCGTCGGTCAATTTATGAGCACCCTTCGAGAGAGGGAGGCGGTTATGCAAATGGCGGCGCTGCACGAAGGTGTTATGATTGGTTCCTTTCGCCTGGCATTCAAGCATCCACTCCTTCCACGAAGCCGAAGAACGTTAATTAATGTGAAGGGGCGAAGGTTGGTCGGGCTCGGTCGTTCGGAATTGGGTCGTGCATTCCTCCGGGCGGGCGTCGAGCTGTTTCCTTCCCCAAAACACTTCAGGCATCATCGGGAGAGTGGAAACCCTCAATTTGAATACTTTACGGTCGATGGAGATTTGATTAAAATTTCAGTTATTGCTGCAACGATCGCAGCGCGTCAAAGTGTAACAAAAATCACGCCTCCAAAATAGCTTTCCTTTCGGCACCACCGGGAACCCTCAAATTCGCCGACGAGATAGAAAGAAAACAGAAACGGCCAAAAAGGAAGTAAACTTAGCCCTGAGCCGATCCGAGTTCGCTTCGGGGTTGTAAAAACTAAAATCCCTCTCCGAATTCGATTTCGCGAAGAAATAGATCATCTTGAAGCTTTCCAATCCGCCCGGCTCGATAGTAAATCGTCGTCGGCGGAGAGAGCGTAGTTTTCGTTCGCTTTCGACACTTCAATCAGTTTCCAAGACACCGAGGAAAACCATTTGGGGTCATAAGCAAACGAAATGATGCTCCAGCCCCTTTCCGATTCCGATTCCGAGCTTGAAAATGAAATTGATTTCCCTCTGCCCTGAGCGGAGCATCAGGATCAGTGGCTGGCCAGCTTACACGACCGGTGCTGCCGGTGCTACCGGTGCTGCTGTTTACTTTGCATCGTCGGTGCAAAATACATTCCGAACCGGGACGCACGGGCATCGTGTTGTACCGAAGGCAGCATAATGCTCCGACTGTACGTGCCAATTTCCTTGGATCGCTGCGACGGGCCTCGGGGCTAAAGTTCGCAGAGCTTCGCAGATTGATTGAATGTTTACCGAATGTCGGCAAGAAACCCCACGGAAGTTGCTCAATATCTTCGACCATCCTCGGCAGTCGGTCGGGTGCCGCGCGGGGTGTGAAGTTCCGTTCTGGAGAGAATCGGTTGTAAAGCTTCTCGGAAAAGGGCCGACGGTGGAATGAATTCCTACCGTCGTTTGTCAACGGTGATTATGTTTTCAAAGTGTCGATTGGCGTCCGGCGAACGAAAGGAACGAAACCGGCCCTGGCCGCCCTTCCGGGGAAGTTGAAATATTGAGATTCAGTTGTTTCGATTTATCAATGCCAACGCCGGCGATTGATTCAACATTTTCTTTCCCCAAGTTCCGGAACACTCATTTCCGTCGCTTTCGGTTAAAATTCTAGCAAATAGATTGACCGATTGGAGGCAGATAACTTCTGAAGCGACCGTTTTGTGCGGCCTTAAAGCGGGCCCTTAAAGTGCGTCAGTAATGCACAAGAAGTACTCTGTTACTTGAAAAAACAACGGCGGTTCAACGGGGAGGAACTTCATTCATCGACTTCATCATAGGAATCAATCTTCGCTCACCATCGACATTCGATTCGCAGGAATTCACGGACCGAAAGGCAAACAGGGCCGCCCGGGCACGAACGGGACGCCCGGAACGCCCGGGATAAACGCGTGGAAGGTGAAGGTGAACGACACGTTCTCGAACGAGCTGCTGGTGCCGCCATCGATCGCCGGTGCCGGCACGGTCGAGGCACTGCGGCCGATCGTGGTCCACGAGGGGACTCACCTGCGGCTCCGGTGTGCGGCCACGGGCACCCCAAAACCACACGTCGAGTGGCGCCGGGCGGACGGAAAAACCATTTCCAACGGAGCCTGGGAAGGTAAGTGCGGGACGTGTGCGGGGCCATTGTGCTTCCCGGGTGGTCTGCAAAGCACACAAACCGATACCGATCCTTTGTTGTACTGCCCAATGGCACCATCGCGGTGTCTGGAAGCAATAATGGCGTATTCCGAGTGCGCCCCGGTGGAAAAACCACAAGAAAATGTCCGGATGCCGTGTGCGATGGGCGGAAAATGCATTGGATTGGGCGCGGGCCCAATGACCGCCAACTTCGATGGTCGGTGCTTAATGCTACTTTCTCTCCCCCCACAGCAACCTCGATGGCTGGCCACACGCTCAACATAACCAAAATCAATCGGGTGCACATGGGCGCGTACCAGTGCCTGGCGGACAACGGGATCTCGCCACCGGCCAACCAGACGTTCAACATCGAAGTGCACTGTAAGTCCTGTCCACCGCGGCACCTTAGTAGTTTTGCCACGCTGCACCGCGGAATAAATCCCCGTCGGGAGTTGATAAGCGTAATTGAATCCGGGAACCAGTGGCTTAGAGCGATCGTTTGAGACCGGGTTCGCGTTCGAGTGGCAAATAACACTTGCGAATGGCTTTGGAGTCAACACGTGTTCCTGTGTGTGTGTGTGTGTGTAAGCCAATAAGCAAGAGCAATGAAATAATGGCCCAAGGGCTGCAATCGAATCGATGGCAGGGTGCAGTGATAAAAATCTGCTATCTCGGAAAACGATTCACCAGATTCGGAACGGCACAGCCCGATATTAGCTTTCGTGAATGTTTCGTGAAGCCGCTCGAAAAACCGTAAAATGATGGCCCCCGGGGGTTTATCGCTACATATTCGCGGTCCATTTATTACGCATTTTATAACACTCATTTCGTTTATTCGATTTTTTGATTTCAGTCGCACCGCTGATCCGGGTTCGCAATCAAATGGCGTACGCCGTGAACGGCTCGACGGTAACGTTTGTGTGCGAGGTGAGTGACCTGCGGCCCGTCCGGTGTGCCGGTGGAATTTATGCTACATGTTGTCGTCGACTCTATATGACCCGTCCCATAAAAGTTCGTGCCATAAATATCGATTGTTGAATTGTTTGATGGCCCACCGCCCCAGCCGTTTTCCAGTTTTGTTCGAGGGACCCCAAAACAGTGTCCTGCCCCTTACATTCCTTCGACATTCGACATTTGCGTGGCAGCCTCAAGCACCTAACCTCGAAGACGACGACGACGACTGCGACGATCATCAAACTCGTTTGGCTCGTTTAGCGCTCCGGCCACCGGCAATAACTTAAATTACGTTCCATAAATTCAAGCTCCTTCGCAGGTTCGAGTGCGATTCTTGGGCCTATTTTTCATGCCCACATCAAGTAAGTGTTCTCTCGCGCGGACGGGGGTCCCCACCGACCGATCTGCGGCCCTCAGGACGGCGGCAACGGCGCATTTGTTCCGGGAAAAACCGCAAATTGATTTACTGTCATAAATCTTGTGGTAACGGATTTTTTTTTCGGCCCATCCACCTCCGGCCAGGACATGGGCACGTACTGGCCGGTGGGTCTTGTTTTAGTCGCTGACGTGCTGGAGCGCTTTCCTTCGTCCTCCATCCGAACGGGGAAAGAGTTTTCCTAACTCAAACAAACCGTCCGTCCGTGTGTGTGTGTGCAGGGGCCACCAAAAATCCTGCCCAACGGTCCCGGGCCAGCACGCGCAATGAGCTCATAAATCTAAATTGAATTCCACCCCGCCAACAACAGGGGTTGGCAGGTGAACGAACGGCCGGAGATGTAAAGGCCGTTTTTGCTGTTTTCAGAAAAGGATCCCAACATACACAGATCCGTTCCGGGCAGCCGGGGGTCGTCGTTAAAAACGAAAGGGAAAACCGTTAGAAAGTTATTCCGATTCCGAGTGGCTGCGGGTGCAATGTAATTGATTTTCCAGCGGATTCAGCGCTGCCGGAGGGCACTTTAAACGGGCAATCGTTCGCGGCGGGCCCTCTTCCGGACGAAAGAGCTTCGCTCATAAAAGTATTAAACATATCAACCCAGTAATGGTCGGTCACATCAGCATGTCCACATCGAAAATGATCACGGGCAGCCATTATCGGGCAATATTTGGCTCCATAAAATAAGCATGAACTTGGTTAATGTCCTGCGACCGCTTGGCCGCACGTCGGTAATCAGCCTCGCTAGTAATCGGCACTCGTTTTGGCTCTTTTGCTTGTAAATAATTTCAGGTCGAAGCGTTCCCGGAGGCGATCAAGTACTGGGAACGGTTTCCCGGAGGCCGGCTGCTGGAGAATGGTGATAAATTTCAGATGGAAACCCTTTTCGATGGGTAAGTAGGCCGTGCAACGTGTGCGCCGATAGTCCCTGGAAACCTGGAAGTCAAACCGATCGATGCCACGCCACGGCATCTGCGACAGGGCCCTACGCTTAGCACTGTCTCTGTTGATTACCTCGAGCCTGTCGGTGAAAAAATATGTCCCCCAGGCGTGTTCCGGCAGAAAGACAAGATATCCGGATTAAAATCAGAGTTTTCTTGCACTTTCTCGAGCCAAACGGCCCATTTGCTCGGTCCTTTCATGTTTTCTGCCCTGCCCGGAGGCGCTTTTTTCTGAGGCCACATTCCCGGCGCAAAAGTGCGGAATGTTTTCCGTTTTCTGGCCACTTTCTTGCACGGCCTTCGCATGGGTCTCCACGGGCGACTTCTTCGCTCTAGGGGCGCTGGCACTGAAAAAAGAATAAAGTTCCCATCTCAGGACATGGAACGGCGAACATGCCACCGATGGGCAACGCAAGGTTTGTGTTTGTAGTTTAATTAGCCGATTTGTGGAAACCTTGCAAAGCCAGTCCGGCCAGAGGAGGGAGAGAAGTTAGTTCTGGGGCCCCAGAGTCCGGCCGGCGTGGTACTTAGTAGCTTGAGAGCTTGCAGGCACGATGACCGAGCTGTAACGCTGTGACAGCGCGTCCGTGCTGAATAAATTAACACGCCAGAAGCTGGCAAGGTCTGAGAGGCCATTTTCTTATGCATAAAGAACACCAGCAGAAGATGCTGGCGGTGCGCAGTGGCAACAATGAGTGACTGAAGGCAATAATATCTCTGCACCGTGCGGTCCCCGAGGAGGGATTTGGATGTGCAACGAAAAAATAAGAAGCTCGGCCTAAAGAAAGAGAATTAATTTTTGAACATTATAATGAATTCACGGGACGAAGCTCCATTTTTTGCCTCACACTTTAGCCACCGTTGGCCAAATGTTATGCTTTCAAAAACATACAAACCGAGCATCGGAATGGGACCGTGTTTTTGCGGGGCGAACTTGAACGAACCGAGCCAACGGGAACGGGTTTTCGGGAAACTTTTTCCCGATTAGTTCTTGTGTTTCGTTCCTTAGTTTGTGAATCGTTTTTGGCCTTTTTCGGGCAAACAATGGCTACATAATTCTTGTCTGACTGCGGTTCACAAACGGAAAGTGCATACGATGCTGTGCTATTAAGCGAAACCTAAAATTAGAAATTGGATTTTGGAAAGCTTTTGGCCTCCCCCCCCAGAGGGGTCATGGATGGTGGTGTTGGGTGTAGCAGATGTAGGCGACTTGGCTGGCGCGACGACTAATCCGATTTTGCTTCTCGGAAAATCTCGTTTCACCAATCTCGGTCGACCGAAAAAATCCCGTACGAAGGTATAAATCGGTTATGCGGTTGAACGTCACCAACATCCGGCCTGGTGACTTTGGCGAGTATCACTGTGTGGCCAAAAACGAGCTCGGCATGACCGAGGCGGAGTTCCACCTGATGGAACACTCGCCGTTCATCATTCGACCGCCGGGTTCGACGGACATCAGCGTGTACGGTACGAAGCCGCCGGAGAAGGAATCGTACGAAGACATCTGCGGACCACCGACGACCTGCCCGGAGTGTCCGGACCCGAGGTAGGGCCTGATAATTCGAGTCACCACTCACTAACGCGGCACTGACTTTACTTTCTGGCGCCTGCAGGGACTTCAAGTGTAAGGACACGATCGTGTCGCTGTACGATTTGGTCGGGAATCTGGAAATCAAACCCATCGGGAACGTCAGCTACACCGGGCTCTCCAACCGGACGACAGGTTCGTGACGCCACGCAGGACCATCACAATCTGGGTTGCGATTCAATCGCAGCCCTGCCGATACCCAATTAGCTACAAATTAGTGCCCTACAGAGTCCGGAGCTGTGCATCGCGCCGGATTGACTGGGTTCTCTTCCCGTTGCAGATTGCGTCCTGTATGCGGTGGGCAAACCGGTGTACCACAAGTACACGGAACAACTGTTCGGGGCCTGGCTAAAGGATCCGGCCGCACGGAACGATGCGCTGGAGAAGAAGGTTTGGGCCACCCGAGAGAACGACACCAATCGGTTGTTCGAGTTCGCCAACAAGACCACGTACCGGAACAACGTGGCCACGAAAACGTACCGACTGGAGCGTCCGTTCCGGGTAACTATCGGGTGACACTATGGGGCTGACATTTTTGAAACGCCTCCCAGAGCACCTTGGCGCAATAATGCGGATGATCCCTTTTTGGACAAACTAAATCTTTTTGACGTCCCCGCCAGGGCAACGCGCACGTCGTCTACAATGGGTCCTTTTACTACAACGAGCGCAACTCACCGAGAATCGTCAAGTATGACCTCAACGTGGAGCGCCAAACGGGTAAACCGAGCCGAACCGAACCACGAGTTCCCGAAATCCCAATTCCAATCCCGTATTTGCATTCTTTCGTCAGCAATGACCGAACTCGAGGGCGTCACAACGAACGGGTCCAACTATCTGTACACGACCGAAATCAATTACATGGACTTCAACGTGGACGACAATGGACTGTGGGTGATTTACGGCACGCCGGACTCGAACAACACGATGGTGGTCAAGGTGAGCGTGCAGATTAATCTTAGTCGAAAGTTTTTAAAACTACATCCTCTTGGCCGCAGCTGAACGAAAACAATCTGACGGTACAGTACGGGTGGAACATTAGCGTCAACCATCACAAGGTGGGCGAAATGTTCATCGTTTGCGGCGTACTGTACGCGATCGATTCCGTGACGGAGCGGAACACGAAAATCCGCCTGGCGCTCGATCTCTACCACAGCAAACTGCTCGACGTGAGCCTGGCGTTCACCAACCCGTTCCGAAAGACGACCACCGTGGGCTACAATTTCAAAAACAAGGTAAACTGTCGTTTCACTCCGCGAGTTACTTCCTTTGTCATTAGCGACGGCGGCGTCGTTCGGGCGACCGGTTCCGGTTGCACAACTCGCAGCCACAGCGAAACGGATCGGCGAAAAACTTCCCGAGGGACGATAGCGATGTTGCTCTTTGTCTCTCCCGGTTCCATTTGACGAGGATCTATAATTAATGAGATAATCAGTTACACAAGTCTTGGACGTTGTTTGATGTGGGAATGCAGGGTGGGTGGCCACGGTTGATGCCGTTTGCTCCCCGAGCCCCAGGATTAGGGATTTGTATTCCGTTTGCTCTAAACATTATCGCATTATTTTATCGCTCACAATATGCAACAATTGCATTCTGGTTTTAACCATTGTGCTGCTTACTTACATATCAATTATGCAGGACGAACGGAGGGGGCCTTGGGAACCCCCGGCGGAAAGCGGACGATGAAAGCCAAGCTTTCGGGCGTTCCCAGAACTTCGGACTTCAAACGCTTCCGACGCAAACTAGCGGCAGGGTTATCTAACGACTTTAGCTGAGACTTTTCCCTTAGTTTCCGGACCTCAAAACCGACCCACATTCTCTGTCTCTCTCTCTGGGGAGGAAATTAATTTTCTTAGATCAACAACTTTTTCCGTGCATCTATGGGAAATCAAATTAAATTGGTTTCCATGCACGCCGGTAGCCTTTCGACGTGTGGTGTTGAGGACGAAGAACTCGGGGATGTACGGGCCACCGAGCGACAGCCGAGCGAGCGAGCAGCCTAATCAAATATTGAACGGTGGCGGAGCGAACGGAGCAACTTTTGCTCGAACAAATAAATATTCCTTAAGCAGAGCAGAGCCGTCGCTTGCAGCCCGAAACTTGCGCCGACTTGCTCACCCGACCTTGCTTTTTAATGCTTACCCCGCACAGGAGCTGTACACGTGGGACCGTGGCAATCAGTTGACCTACCCGATCCGGTACCACGAGATAGGGTACAACACGACCGCCTCGGAGAAGGCGGACGACGGGCTGAACCCACAGATGCAAACCGGATACGACATCTTCACCGACCACGACACCGAAACGGAGGACGTACGCTAAAGAGCCGAACTTTAAAGTCGAAACTATCCCTCTCACGGTGCACGCTGGGCACGATTTCAATCAAACGAAGGACGGATGCGGCCGTGGCGCAATGTGGCAAAAATCAATATTTTTAAATGTTCTTATACACACACAGACGAATAGGGAATGGCCAACGGCACACGAGAGCGCGCCGTGTGAGTGAAAGAGAACTTGGACTTGAACTTTTCTTACCAGAACCTAGGACGCCAATCAGTAACATGGATGAGAAATAAATCGCATTTTTTGTGACATCAACCCGTTTCGTCTGCCTATCCTTTGGAAGTCCGAAAATCAAAGCGTCATTCACAGAAATTTAATTAAAATACCCCTTAAAGCTGATAGAGTACCTGTGGTAAGCTTATCCCAGAAAGCTCGTCTGCCGCTGATGATATGTTGCGGTTGACCCACAAATGCACCCTCCCGATGGCGAGGTAAGGTTCATCACCACATATTTGTGCTCTCCGAAACCGATACCGACGACTCCGGTACCGACTCTCCGGTGGTCATTAATAACTCTGAACTGTCAGAACAGTGGGGCTTAATGGTCGGTTACTGAATACGGCCACCACTGATGTGTGTGTGTGTGGCCGGTTTGAGCAGTAACAGCTTGAGGGCTGACCGACGGAACGTAGCATAATGTGGGTAGCTATCATTCGAAAGAGCTTGCGGGGATTACTCTATCTTCGTTAACATCCGAAACCGGGCTTTTGTGGTGCAGCGTACGGCTGTTGAACAACCCATTTTAACAGGATAAACGTTACTTTAACTTTCTTTTCGCCACAACGTTCACAGAAACCCTGCACTGAAAACCCCCCGGGTTCCGGATCATTTGGGGGGTGACTTTCAACTATTTGTTACGCCAAATCTATTAAGTTTGTAATTAATTTTAGGCAATCAATTTAACTTCCCCATCAATTACACACCACACCGGTGCTGCAAGCATGATGAGTTTTTAAATCAATCCTCGAACGATGTCTGATGCTGGTGGTGAAGTTTATTCGGTTTCGGGTTGACTTCGTTCGGGTCCGTTTGCTAGGCGGGGGGGCCGACAATGTGACCTGCGGTTTGCCGTCAGTGGGTGTTTACTTAACGCCAGGACTTTGGCAATATGTTCCGAAGATGTCTAGCCAGCGGCGCCACCAGCGGGAAGATTAATTGATGAGCGGGTGCCTCAGTTTTGATTCCGGTCGGCGACCGGCGTTAAGAAGCGGGGTAAGGCCGCCGGTCCTCTCTTACTGACACTTTGATAAATGACACAAAAGGCCGTGCAGGGATGCGGGCCCACGGGCTGTTTATTTAAAGCAAACAGTCTGCCAATAACGGATGAGCGATTGCAGTGCGGATTGACGCCATGGAATATGTTAATGCTCTTTTGATGCCCTCAGATGTTGGTGCAGGTCAGCGCTCATTCGCTAACATGATCCTGTGTTAGCAATACGGTGCGACTGGGCGCATTAAAAGTGGACATTTTATAGCTTACTTCTGTGACGCTCCGGCCAAAGTGGCCAGAGGTGAACAACAGGATGATAAATGAAGCTTTTTAGAGTGTGTCTGTGTGGTCTCTGAAGGGTTCCTTGTCCCAGCGGTACGCCCTTCCTAGGGAATATCGGAACGGGCGCCGTCGTCGGAAGTAGTCCCTACACTTTGCTGTGTAAAAAATGCATCCTGCATCATCATAATCGTGCTAACAACTGGCCATAAGGACCCCGGATCGTTCACCGGATCGTGTGAGGATACGGCAACATACTGCACCCGGCGTCGGCTGACCTCATAACGGGTCGGCGACCAAACGAGAGCGGAAACGGAAAACATCGTCATACGCCAGCTGGAACATCCGGTTATTTTTCATGGACTTGTCGGAAGCAGATCTGTACCTACGTTCGTGTGACACCGTTTTTACTTCCAGGAAATGTGTCCCTCTCACGGGGGGGAGGCGAGCGAGATGTTCGCTAACATGTTCCGTAGGCAAGCTCCGGGGATCCTAGAAAAACCCAACCAAAGAGAGAGAGAGAGCAACGAAACACAAATACAATCGGACAAAGTGCCATTTCTCGAAATTTACTTGAAAATACATCAGAAAACAGAAACAACAGAACCGTTCCGTTAAACTTCAAATGCTGCGTCAGTCGCCAGTCGTTCTGTTAGGTTCGTAGTTACCGCTCGTGAAACTGTGCTCAGTAAATACAAAACCCATTTGCTTGTACCATAAATCTGTGACAACCCTGCGTGGCGTGTAACTTTCTCTCTGCGTGCGTCCGTAAGTTTCTTATTTCGTCGAACTGTGTCTGGAGCTTTCCCCACCGGGACCGGGTCGCGGGAACTTCGGTCGAGTCGGTAAAAGCCGGTTATGATTCGCAGTTCATCTTCATAATATGGTGCGCGGTAATGTTTGTTGATGTGCGAGATTTATTAAGTTTCTTTCGCGGTGAAGAAATAAATTGAAAGCGTTGGGTGTTGTGTAAGCGTTTGTTGATAATATTTCACTCGATTATGATTTGCATTCCGTGAGTTTTAAAATTGTTATCAAAGTTTCTGTAGGTGTCTCGAATGTCATTTGTGAGCCGAAAACAATTGTTTCCACATAAAAAAGTTCAAAAAGTTCACACAAAGTTTCTTCGCTTAGATCACAGATTATGCATTCGAAAGAAATTAAGTACGCTATGAATATTCAAATTGGCTGCTTGGTATCGCTTGCCTGTTAAACACGAGTCGATTAAGGATTCAAACCAAGTATTCGGCCACTCAAAGACTGGCACGTGGCGATAGCTTTATTATGGCGAACTGATCTTACCTTTTCTGCCCCGGCTGGAGAGATATAAATCTAACTACCTTTAATTTATCGCAGCCACAGGTTCAAGCTGCACTACTCTTTATGAAACTCACACCGAAAGACCTTCGACAGAAGTGGGTATACTTCAGACTACATCCATTAAAAACGGTAATAAAGTGTCTTTCTTATTGACTTTGAAAGATACGTATCGTATCGTTTTCCGCCACGGACCAAATGTATGGGCAAACAGCGTCAAAGCGAAAGATGGAACTTTCTAGCATCGTCAGGACATCTTTATGATGTGCGCTCTGTTATGAACTTGTCTTTCGGCTTCGGTGACATACGAACGATCCGGCACGCCCCACTGGCCACGGTGTACAGTGAGCGTTCTGCACTTCAGAGTTACAATACAAGTTCGGGAAAACTCTTGTAACTTGTAATAAAACGGAGTACCAACTCCGGCATTTTGTAGCCGACGATTTTAACAAGGGCTTCAACTTTCTGAAAACAAGTTCCACTTTGTCGTACTGAGCGACGGGCAACCGTCAATGGTGGAATTCGTCGCTGACCGCGCCGGAATTGGACGGTGAAAACTTTTCAAACTGACCTACATTCTGCGAGCCGTAGTTGGATATGACGAGAGCAATTATGGCACCATTTTACGAGATGTTTAACGGTTCGCTGACAAAATTGTTTCGTCCCAGTATTAACGACATATCGTAAACGACATTCAGTTGGTACCAGGTGGTATAGCACGTGCATAATCATGCGCTCGCTGGTGCATTATGGGCCTCGGGCAGGAACCTAATTTCATGCGAATACCTCCGAATGGAGCCTTTCTCATTCGTCCGAGCTCTCATCGACCGCTCATCATGTCGAGCGCAATTTTGATTTAAATGCGATGCGATATTTCCGTCAAATGAAAATCGATTTTATGCTGCGGTTTCAGCGCTACTACTCGGGGTCTGTACCGAACGGACGCACATAGTTGCCACTTTGGAAATCGCATAATTGTCCTGCTTGGGCGGTTGTTAAATATAGCCGCTAACGAGAGTTCCGCAGTTGAGACTGCCAAAAGGCCTCGAGAGGCAGGATTATTTGCTACAGTTGATTGGCAATTTAAAGTTTCAAGAACCGCAGCTGCTCATTGCGCACGACGACAGACGAATGCGAACGGCCAGCGGGCCGGACGTAGCCGCTCCGGAGTTGTTTAGAACGCATTGTTTCGATTCGATGTTGGTGCTCGACTTATTGATATTCCTGATTGGCCTTCGACTAACGTGAGGTGACTGCTGGATTTAGATTTGGAGAGCGACGTGTTTGTCGCTATTGAAAATCGGGAAATTTAAGCACCTTTCGAGCAGCAGGGCCACTGTTTAAAGCAAGGTAAACGTTTTTCTTCTCAAAGTGTCTCCCGCGAAGTTAATCTATTGGGTGAGAAACAAGTCATAATTAATGTGCCCGAGAAAAGTTGGCTTCATTAAGCAGCAACTTTCATCGGTGGAGAAAGCTATAAGAAAACAAAGTTGCAGAAAACTTCAGAATGTAAAGTGACAGTGCGCGGCCGGTGAGAAAAAGTTTCTCACCGAACAATGTAGCTCCCCGCGCGTACATCAAGATGATTCGTTAACATAAATTTTCTGCTCCATTTTGATACCGCTGGCCTGAGCATCAGAAGTCACTTGTATGATGAATGGCTCGGTAAAGTAAGAGCACCGGCACCGGGAAAACGCCGCCTGCTAAGTCGGTTTGTCCATCGATTCTTGCCGGCAAAATGAAGTTGTTTTAAATTGTAATAATAGACAAAACACTGCAGAGAAGAGAAAATAAACCTAAATCAACATAAGAGCAGTGGCATTTAAACGGATTAGCAATAAAAAATTGAACGATTAATTGATTCCTTCTGTCAGTTGCATTCAATCAGCAAAGACCGCGACCGACCGACCTCGGCCGTTGCGGCTTATCAATTCTGTTTCTGAAAACGATCACCATTCATGTCAAAACACATTTGTCTGTGTCTCTCTGTATACGGTAGTCGTGAATAAATTGATAATTAACGTCCACACCGACCACCGTGGCTCGTCTACAGATCATCCGCCAGCGCTGCACCGATTACTGCCGGTTTCTATACGAAAGACGTCAGCTCGTCAACTCTGTCAATGCATTGGTTATCACATGGAGCTCTGGGATTCCCTGATTATAAATAAGTACCAAAGCATTTGCACTATGAATTTCATACTTTCAGTGATTAATCTTCAGCGAGAGCGATCGGTCATGAAAGCTCTCGCAGGTTGTTTCGTGCTGTTCGTGGTGTGGTGCGGCCGTGTTGGTGCCGGAAATTTGACCGGATTCAGTTACGAGCTGCTGGCGTCCCGACTGGACTTCATCCAGGGTCTTCAGGGGGATCTGTTGGCCTATACCAACCAAACGGCCGTCCAGCTGGAACGTTTAACTCCTCTTATGCAGAAGTTTCTACTGCAACCGTCAATAGCACAACCGTTAGCAGCACGGTCATTGGAAACACTGGCATCTTCCTGTCGGAATGTGCCGTCCAGAGTGTCGGGACTGTACCGCATTGATCCGAACTATCCGTTCCAGGAGCCGATGACGGTTTATTGCGATCAGCAGTACGAAGGTGGTGGCTGGACCATCATACAGCGCCGAAGGGATGGATCGGTGAACTTTATGCGTGACTGGGACAACTACAAGCGCGGCTTCGGGACCCTGCATGGCGAGTTCTGGCTAGGGCTGGACAATATCTACCGCCTAACGAATGTGGCTCCGCACGAACTGGCCATCGAGCTGGAAGACTTCGACGGTGCTCGAGCCACGGCACGGTACGATCTGTTTCGGATCGGTGCGGAAAGTATCAAATACGCAATGACAGATCTCGGAAGCTGCGTCTCGTGTTCGGCCGGCGACTCGTTGCGTATTCATCTGAACGAAAGTTTCTCGACCTACGACAAAGACAACAGCAAGGCAACGTTCAATTGTGCCGCATCCTTCAAGGGCGCCTGGTGGTTCTACAAATGTCATCGCAGGTATGTGAATCCCACGGTCAAGGAAGGTTTCTCAAGGTTTCTCATTGCTAACAATTGATCTTAGCCACCTCAACGGAGAGTACTTGCGAGGAAAGCTGCCAGAATCGATGGATTCGAGAGGACTGATGTGGATGGATTTCCGGGGAGATAAATATTCACTGAAATCCACCACGATGATGATTCGACCACGCGCGAGAAAGTGACCGTGATGGACAGGATCGTGTACACGAATACGAATTACGAATACACAACTTACATTTGTAAAGATATACATGTACAAGATATAAGACTAAAAGAGTGGCCAAATTATCGACTGGCCGACTGGTACATACGCTTCTTACAGTCGATGTTGTTTGTAATGAATTGTCTATTCCTGTAGCTTTGAAGCCGTAGCTCTCTATTCAAATTTAGCGCCACAACTGACTCGTCTAAAAATAACGGTTTCGATGGCACTTCCATAATACATAAATTGCTGGCCGTTGCCTGGGTATTATCCCGCACCAAGTGACATCACCGGGGGCATCGGAGCGAGAAAAAAAAACGGCGCTAGATCTGTGGCATATGTTCCGGTTCGGGGACGCTTTTTTTGCCCCCCGCAGGAACATTTGAATCATCTGCGGTAACGTACTTCATCACGAATGAGGTCACACAAAAAGCGTAATCCCCTCGGAAATGTGAAATGTACACCCAACTAGCTTCACGGGGTGGCGCGTTGATTCCATTGTGTGTCGCTCCATGGCGAAAGTAAACGCAACCGGGAAGATCCGGCCAAGTTCGCTTTGTCGGTGACTGAATGAAGGATTTCCGTAAGCCATCCCTTTTCTATGACCGTTTCGCGAATGCCATTGATGTTCTCTCCACCCGCCCGCAGGGGACGTGCAATGATGTGGAGACACTTGAAAGCGGCCTGCCCATAACAATAGTGGCAGGCAACAAAGTGAAGCATAATGGCGCATAAAATCCTGCCGGATCATCTTTACGGCGAAAGAAGCTTACCGCTGAAGGTCTTGGTCAAAATAATTTTTATGCCGTGCCGGTATGGCGACAACGGTATCGGAACTTGATTCCTCCGCGATCGGTACGATCTTCTCCGGTCGTTATAGGATTTTATAGCGTAAAAAATGCCATTGCTGCAGTCAGTCATCAAATGACACTAACGACACAGTTTACAATGCCATCTTCCGTTATCTCTGACGTTGAAGATCTGTTTTTCAAGTACCTCGAAAGGACTCGCTGGTGCTATCGGTGGTGCTTTATGCACAACGTGAGATTCTCGTTCCATAAAAATTCCAAACTAACTTTGTATGTTTTCCGCGCGGTTACAATAACGTGAATATTATGAAGATGCTCCTTCACCTTGCACTCTGCTCACCCGCCCTGATGCGCAGACCATAATGGCGCGGCAGCCATTGTAGATAAAAGTCCGTTGTTGATAGGGTACAGTTTCACTCCGTTTTTTGTTTGCTGACCTGCAGCATGTCACCGGAAAGGGTTTCCATTTGTTTTCAGTGTTTTCGCTTTTGGAGCAGTTTCCCAGTTCTCATCCTTTTCGTTTCCGGGTGATCCTAGCGCTTCCAGGATAGATAAAAGGCAGCTTTAAATCGCACTACCAACGTGGACGGTGGAGCGGACTAACATTTTGCTCCTGCTGCTTAATCCTTGTGTCCAGGTCGTTTTCCCCCCGCTGGATGCTTACTTCTAGGAGTTTAATTTTTATTTTAGTGTCAGTGTCTTTCTTTTTTAGTTCAAAATGGACGACAACGGCAACCGCAAGGGAAATGAAAAGGTTAATGGTATTAAGGGGACCCCCTGTAAACATGACAGCACGTGCAGAGTAGGGTTATGGGCGTCGTAAAAATGTTGCTGCCGGTGTGGATCAGTTTTACGGTGGTCTCTCGGCGCAGCCGGCCATACACCGGCATCACGTTGCGAGAGTCGCTGCTTTAAAAAACACAATAATGGCTACAGATGGTAAAATTATGCACTCAACATTTATTAATTTCTTATCATTCGAAACGGTACGTGAGTGCGAAATTTGATATCATGTATCACCATTAATTATTCAGTTCACGCTCGACATCGTTCTGCCGCTCTGAATTATTAACTGAACAGCTTAGAAAGACAATTAATGGACGGCATTTTATAATGATGCACAACAAGCTCCAAACGCAGCCTTAATTAAATGCTGCTTAAAATTAAAAGCTGTCACTAACGTTTTTTGCCCGACTGGGTCACACTAAGATACCTGATAGCAGAGCGTGCTGAAACGACCCTAGGGATGCTAGTGGTGCTGCCGTTTTGTTTTCCTTTTTACCCAGACTTTATTAGAGCACGAGGACACATTTCAGCAACAGCCGGCGCTCTGGTGCGAACCAATTGGTGCTGTCAGAAGTTTATTTAATTTCAGTTTATCTCTCCAATTGCTGCCATCGAAGCAACCTGGCAAATGTTGCTAAGCACTGCCACGGTTCGATGGCCGTGCACGGTGGGGAGTCAGCAGTCCAATGATCACAATGATCGGAAAATAGCGGAAAAACAATTCGCAAAGCACCGGGCACCCGCACCAGTAGCGAGAACATTCTGGCGCGGAAATTACGACCCCACGTGCGCCATTTTGGGCCAGTCTGCGCCGGCTGTGTTGTTGGGCGGGATGCAAAACTGTGAAACCATTTGTTCGCAAAGTGGAAAATCTATGAAAAGTTTTCCGCATTTCGCGGCCCCATTTGGGCGCGGTCCCGCGGCCATGTTTGTACGCAACAGAACGAAAACAAAAAACCCGGAATGAAATGGCCAAGCGAAAAACTCACTCCCGCAATCTATGCTCACTGTAGCGTATGCTCTTTCCACCGAATCAATGGAAGGTTTTATTCCTATTTAAACTTTGGCTCCCATTGATTGCAGTTGTTTTTTGTTTTGTTTTTAAAATCCGGAATTTCAAATGAGTTTCTGGCTTTTCACTGATTATTAAGTGATGTTGTTTGTTTTAGCTTGTTCGTCTATTCCAGTAGCAGGAACTGGTTCAATGTAATTTTGCGAAAAATGCTTTTCAATCGGTGTGTTTGAATTTTCAATTAGTACTTAAAAATGGCGTCCGATATGTGGAGCGCTTTTCCTTAAAACAGCATTATGGTAGCCTCTGGCATACCTGCGTTGGATAATGTTACCAATTACTTTTGTAATTCAAAACCCCCTTGGGAGCACACAATGTTTCCAATTTAAAGTTTCCATTAGGTAGCAATTGATGGGAGCGAGACCTTTCAACTCGAAGTGACTCCTAAATTCCAACAAATTGGAAACTCAATAGCTAAACTTGTGTGTTGATAAAACATTTGCTGCACTTCGTCCAAAACACACCGAAGACTGAAGCAGTTGTGTTTACTTTCGGATAGAACAAATTGTCATTAGAGTCTGGAGTCTGGAGGCAGAGGAAACGTTCCCAAAGTTTCTAGTCAACCGTTCCCAGGTTTCAGCCGGTGTTGACCCGTGAGCCCTCCGAGAATCCCAAGCTCGGTAGTAAAAGGAAATTAATCCATCTTGATCACTTGCCCGGCGGGCCGAAGTTTATCCTACGACAGCTGAAATCTCGAACATAAAGTTTGAGGCTAGAAATCGATATCATCTTGGCACCAAGAATCGGAAAGTTCGTCGATAGCTAAACCGTAGCCTAAGAGTGACGTACATTCCTTGTAGTGTTTAAAGAACAATTTGCCGAATTATAAAAGCTTTTGCAGTAGAGCCAACAGTTGAGTTATTTTTGAACAACCTTGTCGATAAAAGATTAACCAGGTGTTCCCGGAATGGTGTCTTCTTTATAACCTAAAAACGTAATCGTAACCGCAAATCGTAAAAATAACTTTCCACAGTGCATATTGAAATAGGCAAACGGATGCCAAAACATCGATTTACAGTCACCAAATAAAGTCGCGTTTTTATTTTTATCGATAAAAATTAATGTTCCATGCCGACGGTACCATAAGCATCGGTGATAAAGCTCCGGGCCAAAAATCCGATTGCAATAAAAGTTTACAGCCAGTTTGTACCGCCGCCGAGCGGTCGCAAAGCTAACCGACGACGACGACGAGGTAATTGGGTTATGATTTACGAATATGGTTCGGTGGCCGTTATCGGCAGTGAAGAGACCGAGACTCTAACTAGGAATTAAACTGCGATCGGAGCACCGGAAAACACCGAGAAGATGCGACCCGACCGAAACTTTGACTGTAAACTGCTTGCCGGTGGGTCTTAAATCCGGTCATTTTGTTGATAAGGTTTTTATGGCCTTTTTTCCACGGAAATGCCAGAGAGGACAAGCGATTTAAGTAACGAAAATGTGATTGGAATATACGACGATTCGTTAATCATTTCACCTTATCTAACGGTTGACTTAGTTAGTGGCCAACGGAGGAGAAACATATACTAAACCAACAGCTAGTGGTTCATTACTGGCGGAATGCCGTATCGTTGGGCCGAAATCTCTACATCTGCCAGGAAAGTATGTGGATGACTAGGCGCCTCCATAAGGATGATTGACAGTTTCTCGTTTGAATGGTCAAGCACAGAGCCACACTCTAGCGTGTTGGTGTGTGTGATCGAAGACAGTGAGGAAGGTAGCGTTGCCCTGGCTGCTGGTTGGCATGGAAATGGGTCATCCTTTTCTTGTTATCACTACGAAACCTGACGGCATACCAAATAGACGTCCGGCTGCTCGGTAGTGCTTAAGCCTGTGTTTCTATTTCACAAAGAATAATTCAAGTGAAGATGGCCATGTGACAGGTAACATTCCTTCTATTTTTAGCGGAATAACAACAGCTTAAAGCACATGTTCGGCAAGCTTGTTTCAACTTAATCTGAAGTCTTCCGGAGAAAGCGGAGTCGTTCCGGAGCTGTGTCGATCGGAAGTAGACCAAGCCCTCTGTCGGAGTTGTGTTCCTGTGCTAGCGACAACTAATGTGATTAATTTTCCTCTTAATCCAAATGGGACATGAGCAAAGAAGCAGCAGAACATCGGTCAATAGTGGGACACAGATGTGTTTTCCTCTCTACACTCTTACGCTTTGCCTGTTATTCGAAAACGATGTACACTTGTAGGGGGGGTCAATTTCCCACATCTGTGACACCGCCTTAAAGAGAGGAGAGTTTTTAATGCTGAATCTCTTAAGCCAGTTACGAAGACTTTTTGTAGATTAGTGTGACGAAAAGACCCTAGAGGTCTTTTCCAATCCGCTCTGCGGATGGAAGCAAAGAAAAAAATTCCATCCACTTGGCGAACCGAACGGATACATTGTAGAAAGGGAATGAGCTTTGGGAAAATTTCATAATCCAACGCTGCCATGTCCCCTGCGCAATTTCCGTAATACGGTGGATAAACGCCGAAGCCACACGTAAAACCGAAGGATAATTCGCTATCGCGTAGAGCCCCACAAGTGCAGGGAGACGGAAATTGTTACAATAAAATTCTTTAAGCAATTTCCCACGATGCCGGAGCACCCGGCACTTACTTCATCAACACGCCCAGCCTGCGGGTCGGTGCGCCTTGCAATGGAAAATGGAATGAATAAACAGATTTGCGGGAAAAGGTGAATTAACATATTTTATTTTATTCATATGGTGCTACAGACCTAGGGAAAAGCGCTCACAGCGAGTGGCGCCCAGAAAGCCATTGTGAATCGCTGGAAGATGTTTGTTATTGGCACAACACTTTGAAAATTATGTACGCAACATATGACCCGAGGGGTTTGCGTTTGCTGAGGCAGTACTATATAATCAAACCTCTTCTCATCGTCACTTCAACGAATCGCATGGCAACTAATTGAATGCCTACCTCTCATCAAATTCACTACCCGGAAGCGGACTCAACCGAACACCAGAATCACCCAGCACGAACTATCCACAGCGACTTTAAACGGACCCGAATTGTTCCCGAATCGTGAAGTGGAATGTGAAGCGTCCATCGATAAAGTGTGATCGGCCGACTCAAGCTTATTCGACGCTGCGAACGGGGAAAGCGTTTCGAATCGAGAGCGAAAGGCGGCAAACTGAAAGTAACGGAAGGCAGTACCTTTACCGAGCGCCCATTCCCGGAACCCGGAAGGTGCAAAACGAACTAAGCCGTACGTACGATGCGTACGATTGATTTCCTCTGTGGCTTCCGGGTGGCGCAGCGTGGTCTTGGCTTTCCGCTTTTCAAACGCCACTTCAAATTCACTGATGTGGCTACATGCAAATAAAATCCTCGAACACACAGCGGCGCCCGAGGCAGGGCAAGAAGTGTAGATTTGCCATAAAAACGCAGGAGTCGGGTTGTTTATGTCGGGTCGGTACGTACAATCGTTGGCAATCGGAACCCCTGTGAAGCGAGTGCCATTAACACATCCTTCTGAGGCCGGAAGTTTGGAGCTGGCTGTGTGCGTGTGTGTGTGCGCAAGTACTTTGGGGAACCTGCCTGAAAAATGACAACCGAAACGAACCTCCATCCCGAACCGTCGGGAGCCCGGAGATTGCGGTCCGGATCGGAGGGATCGAAGAATTGACAAACTGAATTAACTCCAAATTTATTCGTGATTGTGAAAGTTTGCGCCCCGTAAGCCGGCCGGGGCCTTGTCGAGGGAGTTAAGATTTTCACCACCGATACACAATCCATAACTTGTGGCCCGGGCGGCGGGAGTCAGCATTCGCACCCGTATCCGTAAGAATTACCGTACGAGAAGCTCACTTCGGCAGCGCAAGGTTAATCGTGGCTACAATCAAGGGACTTGTGTCTGCCGAATGTACGACGAATGTCCCTGACGAATCCTGGAGGTGTATCCTTACGTGACCGTAGGAGACAGACCCTTCGAGTCGAGCTCAGATTTGTACCAGATCTTGTGCCTTCCGTAGGGGGCATCCATTGTCGATGTGAGGTTTGCAAAAGGGGAATAAATTTAATTAAATTCAGCAGAGCAATTGTGCCCGAGGAGAGACGGGGCACGCAGTGAAGCGTGAGAATGTTTAATTGAATTTTCATCCCTTTGCCGTGGGCTGAAGGCGCCCTCAGGAGCAAATTGGCCAGGCTTCTGGAAGGAGCGATGCTCGAGTCAGAAGCGCTCCTTCGACTGCAGGTGAAGATGATTGAAAAATAACTTAATTATGAGTGTCACAATGTGGCGCATGCTGGTGGCCCTTCCTGCACCAGCGTACGACACGTACCTCATTCCGACAGTAATGGCTCCCTCAAGAAGTCATTTTGAAAATGTCTGCACAATCAGAACGGGCTGGGAACAAGCTGCTAAGCTCGCTACAACAAATCGAAGAAGTTTCGGTCGAGGGTCCCGGTCGGGAATCCTTTTCATCTTGGCCGCCGCAAAGTCATCTTGGCCGCGTATCCGATGGATGGAGTAGAATGTTTAGGACAACCCGTTTGTGTGGCCGCGGGAAACCGAAAGCATCCGAAAGCTGTGGCAATTATCAAAACGAGCCCCTTTACAGTCCCAAAAGCCACCGACGCGTGACAGCCCGAGACTCGCCGACGGGGGTGCCGCCATTAAAGCCATCTGCCTGTCTGGGCAGCCAAGCCGGCAGTCGGTCAGGCACTTGAACCCTGGCATTGACGCCCGAGACTGGGGCGACCATCCACTCCACATGATTAAAAGCCATATCGTTTTTCATGTCACGCTAAGCCCTCGGCTTCTTTGGCGCCTGGGTGAAGGCGTCGCATGCGCCGTCGGCATCGTCGGCGGCGGTCGCTGTCGTTGGACCGATGAATGATGTCGGGAGCGAGTTTCCGGTCGTCGGTGGCCGCTTCTGGCTGCCGGGCTACTCTCAGCCGCCACACACACGCCACAGGGCGAGTCATTTACGAGGCGAGCCGTTTATGAAAATGAGTAATCGACTGTGACAAACTAACGTCCGAAGACCCGAAGGAACTTCATCCGAGGCGCGTGTCGCCCGGGCCGGCCGTGCCGGAGATGGTTCCCGGAGATGAAAGTTCCAAAGTGGGTTCGCCCATCGGTGGTCATGATAATCGTACGAAAAGTGGCAATAGACACCGGCATCCAGTGGCGAGGACGATCAGCGACCGGGCCGGTGACAAAGGGGATCATGGTCTGGATCATCGTCATTACGATGGCAGGCACCACCGAAATGGCCCCGGGAATGGCTGGGTCAGCCCGCACCGGGAGCGATAAGAAAGATGAAGATTCGCCGGCCGGTGGCGGTGGCGTTACGAAGTGCAAATGGCAGCTCGGCAAGGACCTCCTCGAACGGCTGGCACGATATTGGATCCTACTTGCCCATCCGTCCGGCCAGACCCGCAAAGGATATCGTGAATACATTTGGGCGCGTTGCGGTCGGTCGGGTTGCGACGGCAAGCAACAGCACCATTAGGCAGCAAAGGCCTCGCAAATGAATTGTTGATGAATTGTTTGGGCGTTCAGATCGGTATATAGGGGCTTCATAAAATGTGTAATAAGATAAGTTCAAGTGCCAACCAGTGGCTCGGTTCGAGAGGGGCGTAATGTTTAATTTTCGTGCAAAGACCACTTCACGGCACTGGGCCATCAACTTACGCAAACAAAAACACAAGCTTCCAAGCGATCGAGTATTGTTCACAAAATCAACAGCCCTTCTCACATGAAGATAAGTGCACCTCTCATTGTTGGCCACCGCATCGTCTGGCGAACTTTAATTTCACTTCGTGACGGGACATTAAGCAAACCGGCTTCTTCGTGACGTACGCCAATGTTGTACAGGAAGATCAAACGACACCGCACGGACACGTGTTTCCGCAAGCCGCTCACTCTGGCAACAGTTTGTCGATCATGGCTGTTGCTGGCAGATGGCTGGCTGGCTGGCTGTAGCGGTTGTATTGCAGCTCTCTTTCTTTCATATTCAAACCAGAACCCTGTCCGAAGCAAAACCCCCCACAGAAAAGCGCTGGTGGCTCGCCAAGTGGTGCTCGGCTTAAAAACTTCCACTCCGAGATCCACTCCAGCGGGGTGTAATTTCCTGGAACGCTCTTCAGTTTTGTACCATCGCCAAGGATGTTCTTTTCGCGTGCGCTTTCCGTCCTAAACTCACCTGAAGTTGCATCATTGATGACAGTTCGTTACGGTAACGGGTTCACGTAAGTAGTTTGTGGAACATGGCGAAGGAACGAAGTTTCCCGGTTTCGATAGTTTAGACGATGGAGAAGGACTTGGCAATGGTGGCGAAGACAGCCAAACTGGGGAAATTTGTAACGTAAAATATTAAAGCCGTTTGCTGACTATCAATTCAAATAGAGAATCGAAATGCTCACAAGTTTTGTTGAATCTCTTTCAAATCAGAATTATACCTTTATTTTCTGCATTTTATACACTACAAAACGTTGACACATGCAAGCAACAGAATGGCGTAACTTTTATTTTCAAATTCTATTGAAATTGTTTTCCAACATTTATTCTTCGATACGACAAACAGCCCGGTCCGGTTCGTACGGATGGCAAGCCCGCCAGGAACCGGAGTGAACCGGAGCCTTGGGGCGCAATTCCAACGATGGGTGAGCTTGTGAATGAGAAACGTTTGAAATTTGCATACTTAATCCGATGAGGTGATTATTAAGGGTAAACTTACGATTAGCAAGAAACTAGAGGGAAGCAGATAATATCACCAATGAATTCCTTAGCAGCATCCTCCGTCTGTAAGTAAAGAGAAAGCACACATATTGACTTTTTAACAAACCTGCAACACGTGACGGACGTAAGTTACCAAGTAATGATTATTTCATTTGGCGCCTGAAAGTACGCCCAACAAATTGCTTAATATTCCTACCATTAGCCCGTCCTCGGAGGAAAATTTGTGGAAAACTCGGCAGAACCACCGTACGCTGTGGGAGCGCTCAAAGTCAGCCGTGTGCTGTCATTAGCAATACCTGACCTAACATTTCCGGCGGCGGTGGGCAAGCAAAAACCAGTGCCATTGCGTCGGGCGCCAGAATGGGCACTTCATCGGATGCTTTCTACTGCCATTAGCATTTGTTTTCCCTCGGGAAAGGCCCCGGAAACCCCTGTCGGATGAACGGTTCACCAGGACGGCACGGTATTTACAAAACACAAACATTCCTAACGATGCTTCGAGCTGGTCGTTGGCTTTTTTCTCTTTTTAAAGAGTCCAGCCATGGGACGAGCTGAACGTCAGTTTTTGGTTGAAGGTGCTCAGCTCCACCCGGAATGCTAAGCGGCGGGGCCCAGGCACAACTCGAGAGGTTTCGTAAATGATCTGCCACAATAATTGCATCTACATTTTAATATCACCATTACAAGGGTTACGCAAAGTGGTCAGCCGTATTGTGGGCCGTTCACGTAGAGCTTCACAGCCAGCCAGCCCTATTGTCCTATTCTTAGCCCAGGATGTTTTTTTGCTCGAAACCCTTTCGGATCGATGCCGATGCAGAACAAACAGTGGAACACCGGTCTAGCACCGGAGATTCCTTAAGCGGCACAGAATTCGATTCTGCTTCGCTGGAAGCGCACAAACACTCATTTTCATTCCACGAATCCCATTCTTTGAGGCGAACAATGATGCTGCTTGATGCGCAGCGGTGCTGGTACAATATTGACTTTCCCTGGAAAACACCGGTGCTCGACATGCTATAAATTAGAAAAGTTGTACGTCGACGCTGGGCTGGCATCGTGTCAAAATCAATTCCTGTTAAGAAACTGATTCTAAATTAAATTTTGAGAACTAGCTGAGTTCCGAAAACGGAAAGGATGCTCTCCCCGAGCATCAGAAGTTACCACCGGGCGGCAAACCGGGCATATCACAAGCTTTATCGTTCGCGGATAACCTCGACGACAGCGAATGGGTGGTAATTGAAAAAATCTTCCATTTTTATGTGCTCAGCAATGGGCGCCAATCTGGTACTGGCTTTTGATGCAGTTACGATAAGCTCCGCAAGTTGGTTGCTCGATAAACAAGGTAGATGAGCGCCAATTTGCCTTCGTCTGTGCCCGTGCACAAGTTGCCCGGCGAAGGAGGACAGGAAACGATGCTCTTGTTTGTGTGTTTTCTGGCGGTACATTTATCAAACGGTTTTATGGTTTTATGGGTGGGTTCTCCGGTTTTTGGCGGATCTTTTTCGCCACTGTCAGCAATGGCTCCCGGAGAGCGGAATGAGCAAGGTGTTGTTGTTGATGTTTTATTTGGCAATAAGACGAAAACAAGTCAGCGTCTTCGCTCGCACCCGTGACTAATCTTGCCGGATTCTCCCCGTCCTAGTGCAAAAGCATCGGAGCTTCGCGCGGTTCGTCTGCTTGTGGCCCACGTCATGCCTGCCTACGAAGCCCAATTCGTTTGGTTCGTTCATTTCTTCTTCAACTCTTTTTTGTGGGGTGGAAAATAATGCCCCAGTAGGAAAATCGCCGGCGCGGGACGATGCGAGTATTGTTTTCGCTTTATTTACCCAAAAAACTCTCCCAATTTTACGCAACAACTCGCTTTTCGTCTGAAGCCAAGAAGAATTCGGTGAGTTCGGCGAGACAGAAAAATACGGCCCCAGGACAGGAAAGCCAACCGTGCAAGGACAAAAGCCCATTATCGAAGGTTGAGGAAAAGTTTTTCCATCGAATAAAGTACGCAACCGAAAGTCAAGTCGAAGCAACCGGAAGCCGCCCATCGGGAAAGTTTTCGTTGTATTTCACTTTCATTCGGGCGAGCATTCTGTTTTCGGTACTATTTGTGCTTTGTTTGGAAAGTGCAATGATTTTGCAAACAACGCGATGCGCGTTCATTATTTCGGTTCTGGTACACCGAATAAGCGCGTGGCTTTCGGCAGAAGCCGAGAGTGTGCCTTGCCCTGCCCCGAAGCGCTGGTTGATTTCACTTTTAATCCAAGCAGTATCGCAGAGTTGTCGGGTGCCCTTTTGCAGGCAGCCATTCCGCAGGGAATAGTTTTTGAACTTTTCGCATTGTGCGCCTTTCAAGTGAATTAAATTATGCAGAAGTTACGAACGAACCGCACTGGAAATTGGTTGCTCGAGTAACGACCTGTTAATGAGCTTTCTGGAACTGGAAAATTTGTGTCGCTCGCAAGGTTGTTTTGCCCGAGTTGAAACAGCTTGGCTGATTTCGGTCAAGAAAGAGCCGGGGTTTGCTTCATTCAAGCGTCAATCATCAAAGCAAACATTGTACATCGAAAGACAGCATCTGACCGATGCTGGACGGAGAGACTTCAAGCCCACGGCACGGCAACCTGTTGAATGGTAAGAATCTCGTTTCCGTCCTAGATGTTGGCCAAATCAATATTCTGCTCGCTTCGGGTAACACTTTGCTTTCACCGTTCGCTTAAGGTCGCTTTAAGGATTCCTTGGCATCCATCATCGAAGTTATAAAAGAAAGTTTAAGGCCGAAGGGCATAATGGAATCCAATGATTGCGACAAAACATCTGCAGCATAGTTTGTGGCTCTTCAATACCGAAGACCTGAAGACGGACGATAAAGGCACGATGGGATCGTTTGTGAACTGCGGCCAACAGTGCACTCTTCTCAACCACAGATATAGATTGTCGAGCACCAGAGCACCAGAGCCAGGTATGCCCTCCGTTGGTTCCCTCTTCGTGTTCCACCGATCACTTCTTACTCGATACATCGATTTGACCACCGTACCGAGAGAAGACGCTATCGTAAAGTGCGCGAAATTCCCTTCTGTGTACACTTCGTCCCCGACAGATGCAATCAATTTTCTCGTCGCCGATGGAACGCCTTCGCGGGGTGGTTTTGCGGAACGGCACTTCACTTACGGAAGGCGGCTTTCCAATCCAATTCAATTCCGCCAATTTGAAACCCCCAACCGAATCGGTTGACGGTTGAGAGAAAAATGTGACTAAGGAAAGGCGTCGCAGGAACAAACTGGTACCAACAAACCGACCAAAAGTCGTGAATCTTACGGATTGATATATTTAGATCGATGGAGCCGGACACCGGTTTGGCAAAATGTTTTGCACACATTCCGAAGGGCGCACGGCAATCGTGCCGAAAAATAGAGAGCATTTGGAGAAGAATTGAGATTGACGTGCCAAAGGGACGATATTTGATACATCAAAAGTAGATAGACATTTGAGTACATTATGTTTGGATTAAACGTGACGCGTTTAAAAAAGTATAAATTGACCGCTGCCTTGAAGAGATATTGTGGAAAATTGAGAAAAGTAGCCAATTTTGATGAGCGTCCCCTGCGTAGGTCAGGAAGCAACGTATCGAACGGTGGAAGGGCAAACAAACATTAAACTTGCTCCCGGCCGGCCAATCAAAAGGCACTCGCCATCAGACCGCTGATTGGAGTGATCAATCTTCATCAGTCAATAACCGCGACACGTGCCAAGATGTCTGCATCGCAAGGCGCAACGTCGTTGCCTCGAGGTCCGTGGCGCAGTTTGCCCGCGTGGTGATTTCGGTACATCAATCATACTGGAGCTAATTTTGTAGCGCAAGATGGTGGGAAATTTGTGCCCGCCAGACAGGAAAGTCAAACCTCACGTTCCTCTTTTCGAGCCGGCGTCAAATGGGAGCTTTTGGCACAAAAAATGCATACGACCCTACGGTGTTCGTTACGCCATGCAGCCATGGCTGCGCTGCTGTGCATATGATTGCATTTTACTGATTTTCCACCATATGAAATTTCTGACAGCAGGACTAGCAACGGTGCAGGCAACGCCCGGCCAAGGTCTCGGTATTGCCGTGCCGTGGCCGGAATTTTGGCCCTACCATGCTGTGGCATTTGCGTATCATCATCACTCATGCGTTGCGCGGCACGAAACCCATAATTCCGCGAACCGGTGTCATGTCGGGTGTCTGCCCGCTTGTCACGTACGGCAAACATTTACCGTGACGGAATTGGTTCTAATGAAAATTAAATCTTCTAATAATCCACATTCCTAACATGTTTGCTACATTGTTGGTTCAGTTATGCTTCGCGGTTATGCCCTAGCCGTGGCCCGGGCGAGGTCATGCACCGTTTGGTGGTAGTTGAAATGTAAATTCGGAGTGTCCCCGATACGGCTGGTCGTTGGAAAATCTGATGCCATTCCTACTCAATCGATTTATTTAATCAATATTGTATGATGAATATTCATACTGACTTCCCTTCACGGGGCCTGTTTGTGCTTCGGCTTTGAACTTCCTTTTGAAACAAATCCTAAAATAATGGAAAATAATTCACCAGTTCACTTTATCAAGTTCCTTGCAGCGGGACGGCAACATCAATCACCGTGCTGAACGAAACACGCTGGGGATAAGCGGTTTTATACTCAATCAAAACCACAACTGGCCACTTTGCACAGCTATTGAAGCAGCTGGGCAAATCATAAACGAACGAAACTTCTTGCCTCCCCCGCGCACGCAAGATCCAACCGGGCCAGTGTGGCCATGCTGCGGCAACCGTAGGCGAATGCTGCAATAGAGTAATGCAGTGCAAATGAAAAGCAAAAGTATTTCTCCCCGTTTTGTTTCCCTCTTTTCATCTCGACTGCTTGAGACTTTGAGACTTGAAAAGTGGCGACTGAGTTGTTGTTCTGGTCGACTTTGGTAGTCTCTGCTCCGGAATGTCCGTTAAGCGCCTTGGCCAGAGATTGGTTGTCCGTTTTCTTGTTCGTATACACCACAAAGCTCTTGCAGAACCGTAACCGGTTTGGCTAATGAATATTCAAGGTGGCTGGACAGAAAAAGTTGCTGCCCAACCAGTGAACGAAAGCGGAAGAAGTGGTTCGGTGAAGGGTGGTCGGCCGAACCAGTACGAATAAGAAATTAGTTACCTGCGTCAAATACGGTGACAGAATGGCCGGCGAGACGGTTATGGGGTGGCAGAATATAACGATCTGTTAAATATTTGATTTTAAGGCCGGTCGGGACTTAAAAACCAGGGCTACAAGATTCTTTTCGGTTACACGAAAGCTTAATAATTCAAAGTGCGGTTGTCGACTTAGTCTTCTGCTGAATGAACTAGGAATAGTGATTTTGTTTTGAAGAAGTAATGCAACCAACAAAAGTAACAGATACATGTTTTACATTTCAATCGAAATTAAAGTAAAAGTAAATGATATCTGTTTTTGATTTGCTTTGTTTGAACATCAGCCGTTTGTTTGAACCGTACATTTCGCGTTTTCGCGTTAGCCACAGTGACTGTTTTAACTTCAATCAGTACAAAAGCTTTTCATCCTGGCATTCATGTAGTGCGGTCACAAATGTGTGGAACACATAGAAATGCTTTTCATTAACAGCAACGAGTGTTTTCCAGTCATAGGAATCTGCATCAATGACAGTAATTTCCGATAACAATAGCTGGTTTAGTGTAAATAACTATCTTTCCATCATCTAGCAACATTATCGTATCGTTTTCTAATTGGAATTGAAAACAGTACATACCAACAAAGGGATTCGGACAAAAGTAAGTAGATAAAAATAGATAAACCGCAGGATTAACGATGGCATCATTAGCGGGCGAATTAGCCGTGATTCAAGCGAACGATATCCTATTCCGCTCATTAGCTTCGTGATGAATGGAATCAATTTATGGCTGCAGTAAACAATCATAACGCCGCCTAGGAGAAAGCGCGTCCCTGAGGCAACATATTTAGCGCGGTCACCCGAATCGGAACCATTTTCGCGACGCGACTACTTATCGCCCTCGGGTCTCTATATTTAAGGAAACGCTAACAAAAGTTCGCCATCGTTACGCTTGTTCTGAAGAATTGTATTATCGAAAAAAATCATTGCTCGCTCAGTCGCAGGAAAACTTTGTGTTTAATGAACATTATAAATCAAGACCAATCTGCCACCATCGTGCTATTTAAAGCTGCGCTGCTATTCGATCGATGAATGGTGATAACGAATGGAAGACGAATAATGACCATCTCCATCATTATCATCTTCATTACGATGCTGTGACATTCGTGTAATAATACCACAACCGGCACATCGATCAAGAACCGCTGACAGTGGAACAAAAATAATAATATTGGACACAGTAACTCACTTTTCTGAAAAGCTCGACCGTTATACGTTTTGACCTCAAAAAACTTTCAATGATATCAATCACGGTGCGTTCTCCAAATGGGACACAATCAGCGGACACGATAACTTGCGGCACATGTCCGACCAGGTACGGTATTTGCATGCGAGTTATGCTTTACACCAGGAGAGACACCATTTTTCTACCATGTTAAGTTATAATTGAAAACACAATTTTAATTAAAATCAGTCGCGCTGTCTGGAAGCGAGTTTGATTAAACAGCACCTCCGCTCGTCACAATCGACAGCAACGGCAAGCGCTCTTTAGCCAGCCGTTCGCCTGCCGTTCGCTTTTCAACGCTTTGCTGAAACGGCAAGCAGGAGACCGCGAGGAGACCTCCACCACCGACCGCACGACCAACCAGCGGTGGTCCGTGCAGTTGCAAAAGCCAGCCAGCGTTTCATAATGCAACCACAGCAGCTGAAATATTCAACTTTTTCCCGTGCTTGTTAGCATAAAATAACCGTTCTGATTATTCGCCGGAACGGCGTCGGGTGTACCGGCTGATGGGAGCGTACTTAGTGGCAACTACAAGCGGGTTAACCAGTCAACCGAACACACTTAAGTTCGGTGGCTGGCGTTTCGAACGGAGCCGACAGGAAAGACAGGAAACCGTGGCGAGGAACGCCCGGATTCGGAGCCAAACGGCGGGGCAATGGATCATATTTTGATGCGCGACGATAAGACGGCGATTTGCCAACGCGAACGCAAAACGAAAACAATTATAACGAGAAAGTTACAACGAGTTATGAATTTCATTGATGGCATTTATGTGCAGTGGGTCGTTTAATTTGAAAGTTTCTTTCAAATCGTGCTCGTGTTCAACTTTTGTCAGAAGTTCACATAATTATTGTTGTAAACTCCACAATGCGTTCATTTGTTATTAATATAAGGAAACATATAAATTGTGGCACGTAATTCCGAACCCGAAATCGTCAAACATTCTCAACTAGGTGTTGATGGTTCTTGGGCGGACATAAAGCAAAAGAGTGAATGGAGACGCCTGGTGGCTCGTAACGATTGGCGCAGGTGAAAATGGGTAAATAAAGTCATCATCGTACTCGAAACTGTCCCTTTTCCACTCTAACCGGGACTGCGGCTCAAAGTTTTGCATTGACTTGGCGTGGTTTTAGACATCTTTCGAGGAGTTTACGACCTTTTTGCGTTCGCGAGTCGGATTCGGTCCTCGCGAAGATGAGTTCGTCCTGTTGGCTTGGCTGTGGAGAGAGGGTTAGCTAATTTCGCTTCAGCCTGGGAGCGGGCCAACGTGACCCAGCTGCGTCGACCCCAACACGGAGAGGCACCCAAACGCCGGAGGCTATTGAAGCAAAAAGATACAAAACGGCATCCATCCTTAACCCAAATCATGCTCTTTGTCCCGACGTCCCGACCGGGGGCTATGAGGGGTTTTTTCATCTAGATAAAATAACGCCGCAGCCGGGTACGGCCTCACCTACTGAAAAGGCCGCCGGCATCGGCAGGGGGGGGGCTCTTAACTAATAGTGATTAGGGTGGATGGAAGCTGCACGTCCGAGTGGTTCGCGCCGCCAACGCCGGCTCACCACTCTTGAGGCCACACAGTTTGTGGCCCGTAAAGCGCGATAGCAACCAAAAATATCCCGACGAAAAACCCGCGCACAGCCCGCCCTAGCAGATAATCTAATTGCAAAGTTTCGAAGCCTTCATCCCGGCCGGGCGCGGCCCGTCTGTGTGGGGGTAAACTTTTCGCACTTTTACCATATTGAGGCGCACTTTGGGTCGCTTCGGTAACCCAACATCGGCCCAATTCGACGAATTGGAATTGTATTTTGCCAACGAAGCGAAGCGGATTTGGGCAAAGGTTTTCGGGTGGGCTGGCTCTTGCCACTCAAACAGTTCCATTTTGGTTATGAATTTTCCCTCACATGCGCCTCATTTTCCCGGGCATCTTAAAAAAGGAAAGCAGATATTTCGATTCATTTCGTCCCGGTTTCTTCTTGGGGCGGGAAACCAAACGGTGTCTCCTTCGCTTCATTTCCATATCGATCTGATGGCCCCGGCAGGACTCCAACGGGAAGTCACCAAAGTTTGACCCGATTTTCGCTACTATTTCCTGCCACTCCCAACGCAACGTGGGGCCGAAAGGGCTTGCCATCTTGCCAGAAGGGAGCAAAAGTGACGACCCCCTTATTGGGCCTCGTCTGGGTCTGGGGTCCTGGCGAAGGCTTGTTGGGTAATAAAGCCCTTCAGACGTCTCATATCGCCTGGATGTGGAATGTGCCCTGGCACGGTCGGAGTGGAAAATTTGGATCCTAAAGAAACAGTTTACCACAACCAACCAAGGGCACCCGAAATATGTATGCTAATCCTGTGGAAAATTATTTGTCCCTTGTTCAAATGGTGGTTCGAAGGGTGGTTTTATTCATGGGCCGTACGGGGCTCCCGGGTTATGTTTTCTCAGCCAAAGCCGTCGTTATCTTCCCCAAAATAAGCTCTGTTGCTGTTGAACGAATCAATGAAATTTATAATTCAGTTATGCCGGCCGGAAGGTTCTTATGAAATTTGACACGGTGCGCAGCGGGTTTGTCCTTCGTTTCGCCTATGAAAACAATACAGCCGACAGCACAACGTAACTTCTAAACTCATTGTTAACTTATTTGGCCGCAGCCCACCCTGCATATGGTATTATTATCGGGCTACTTTTCACAATGCTTGCCGTGGCTTCGCAGGTTTGGTATTTATTTTTTAATTTCCAACCCACAGCGTGTCGGGGTGATATAAATAACGGCATCAGGTGTTGTTTGGTGCCGGTCTGTGTGCACAATGCCGCCTGTGTCGGCATACACGGGAGGAGGCCAAATTTATAGCCGTGTGCACGATGGCTCACCGGAGGTTGGCTTACACCCGAGAAGCTCGACTGGGCCTCGCGAGGATGGAAATCTTTCGAGGTCCAGAACAGAGGTTGGTTGGTTTATGCACCCAACACATTGAGCCCGAAGAACCTATACGCCGCCAGCAAACTTCGACGAACCCATCGTGGGGAAAGTATATGGAGAGATAATAATAAAACATACCATCTTTAATCTCCACCGTATATTGCCGAGGTGATACAGCGGTTACCGGGCCAAACTGTCGGACGTCGCAAGGTGTGAAGCAAATAGAAGGTGGCAAAGCTGTGCCGAAAGAGTTCTTGTCCAAAGCCTTGGCTTCTATTTCTTCTAGACGACAGGGCTTACGATGAGAGGGTTTGTTGCAACTGCAAAGTGACTTTGTTGCAAGCCGGTAATTTATGAGAGGCGAAAGGAGAATCATGGACTCGTGACCATACAATGGGTTTCCTTACCGTACCGCACCCGAAGAGTCCGTCGTAAAGTTCGGCTTACCAATCCGGTATTTATTTGTAGAAGGTATAATAAGTTATTTATAGGGAAAAGCTACCCAACCAAGCCGAGGTCTGTAGGCGAATGAGAAATTCAATTATAAATGCATAATCACTTGTTGCTACAAACCAGATAATTCATTCACGTTCAAACAGCTTTTCATTACAGGATTTTGGTAGATCATTTACTGCTGATTCTCTGCAATATGTTATTCAAAAAAGGGCTGAACAAGGCGCAAGTAAATTCGTTGCGCTACGATGTTGTTTTGATTATTGTGCAAAAACACTGGATGTACAAAGTACGGCCTATGAGAAAACAGTCTTGCTCTCAACACAACAACAACCCCCGAGGTTCATAACATAGGTTGATGATCTACCGTTGATGGGTTGAACATAAAGTTATACGACGAAGCCGTTGTCTGTTGGGTTCACTTACGTGTCTCGTGTTGTGATATCATCCCCCCGAAGAACAACACTCTATCCGGGTCGACATCAAAAATTTATGACCATTTTTGCCGCCATCCGTTACTCTCCGAAGGGGCCATCGTTTAATCAAAATCGATAGTTCGACACGAGCAATGAACCAAGCATGCCATGCTTCAGCAAGCTCCGTTGAACCTTCCGCAGTTGAACGCCAAGCAGAAGGGTTCCCTTTTTGTATCGTGAAACTTGCATAAAAAGTAAACAAGGAACCTAAAGTACAAGAATTCATAGAAAAGTATCTTCCACTCGGGAGAACTTGAAGCATAGTGCGAACACAATGAAACAATTAATCTAATGTCGGACGACATCGGATGAGCGCCGCCACTGTTATTAATTCTTTCACCGATCATTGCAACTTATTCCGTTGAGTGCCTTATAATTAGCTCATTATTCCTCCCGAATCAAATAGGCGCACAGCCACACACCAACAGGCCATTCATTAATTACTCCTGGGGCGCTTGGTTTCCCGGATGGGGCAACCGGAAGTTCAGTTCAGCTAATCCCAGTGGAGTGCTAAAATCAGTTCCGGTGCCGGAAGCACCGGATGGTTCCGCCTTCGCGGCCATTTGCAGAATATTTGGTGACGTTAAATAATTGGGTGACTTGCCACTTTCGTAGTATTCTGGGCATGTCTGTTGGCCATCAGGCGTGATAATATCCGTGGTTCTCACTGATGCGGCCAGTCGGCAATAATGATGCTGGCAGTGGCCTCAGTGCCAGAGGTCCAACAAAAAGGATGCTGCGTGCCGAATTATTAATCATTCATGAGAATTGAGGATATTGATGGAGAAAAGTGTTTCGATCATTTTATGTTGTTAAGCTAATAGCTTGGGTGCTTAAGGGGACTGCTTTAATACCTGCCGGGGCCATCGCCACAAATGAACGGAAACGGCTTCCGTAGAGTACTAATTACAGAACGTTCTCGGTGCTTGGTTTCAATGGCAACCGATACGCGACTTGTTGTTAGTCATTGCCAACTGGATCCGGTAGCTGGTAACACGAAGCTCTGCAGTGATCGGTAAAGTGTTCCCATTGAGTCCTCGGCATGATCACCAGGGCCATTCAGGGGCATGATAAAAATGGCTTCTCGTTTCCTGCGCTGCTGATGCCACTTTATTACACGCTAAATGGCGTGTGCAAGGCAATAAGCACTATCCATTAAAAAAAGTCGGCAACCTCGGTAGCTATACGAAGGCAATATTATAGACTACACTCGATCTCTGTTTCGCAATCGCTGAACGCTCGTGGGGTCGCAATGCCCCGGCAACGGAAGACAATATTTTTTAAACTAAGAAGAAAATAATTTGCAGTGACCGGGTGGCCCAGCCCAGCAGACGCTGCCATTTGTGGAATGCATTTAATTGAAAATATGAACCATTAAGTTGATTATAACGAAGGGACGGCAAACATTGCACTAACAAAGTTCGCTTCACGTTCCGCGTCACCTGCAGCGAACGGGTTTCGGGGCAAAAATCTGCGTCTGCGAAATGTACGGACAACTTGGTCGCCATCGTCGTCTGCTCCGGGCACCTTCGCAATCCGGGGGGGAGGAAAATTCAATTATAGAGCCTCACTGTAGCGTGCGGCGAGAGTGACGAGAGCTAGAGCTGGTGACACATTTTCCATCACCGCTGATCGTCGTCGACCGCCGCTCTCGAGCCATGGGCCACGCTCGATTGCCGACCAAGAAAAACAAAGAATTGGTGAGCAGCGCCAGCAGGAAAAAATATTCTTCTACGAAAACGACGCAAACATGTGCCGTATTTTCTTTCGATTTAACCTTGCCATGGAGCTGAAGCCCCACGCAACATGGCCATGACGTGCGGTTTACTTGCATGATTTACTGAGGGCCCCCGGTAATTGGTTGGTAGCTCCGCGCAGGGCTCCGACAACCGAACGGGGGATCTTATGCGCGCCACAGAAAGCAATCAAAATGTGTGTTTTTGTCGTTAATGGGATTCCTCCCTCGAAGATCCCACGAAACGTAGGTCCGATAAGTTTGTTAAAAAAACGTTCTAGAGGACCCAACTTTGCCCCGCTCCGTATGCTGGGTGGATGGAATCGTAACAATTTAATTAGAGATTCCATCATGGCGCAGTATTTATGATGCGCCAACGGGTACGGCAACTGCACAGAATGCACGCAAATCGAATCGAATAATTCAAACAGTAACCGTGCCGCGCTCCGTTATCTTAATTCGCTGCTAGCGCCGGGTTAGCAGACGGTACGGTCAAGTGCCCCGGAACGTTGTTGGAAACACAAACAATAAATAAGAAGCTCGCCCCAATTGCTCTCGTTTCCCAAGAAATGGTCACGAAATGGTGCAAAAATGGCGGGAAAGAAAATCATTATCACCGAGCAGGGCGATGGACCTTAGCCGTTGTGAAGTGCACTGTCCAAATGGTGGCACAAGGCGACACACAGAGAAAGAAAGCGCGCTGGGGATGCGCAAACCGAATCGTCCCATCGGCCCCTTTCCGGCAGTGCTGGCCACCATAACGCGGAATGATGACGATGGTTGCGATAGTGACGGCTTAATTATTCGTAATGAGAAGGGAAAGACAAGCTTACGAATGCACGGAGCGAAAAGAAACGGGGCTTTATTTGCGCAGCGCCATCATTTGCCTTAATTTTCCCGCTATTTCCAGCGCAAATGGCCGGTGCGGGACCACGGAAACTTCGGTGGGGAAAAGTAAATGAAATTCATTAACGGACATATGGCGTTTTTCACACCACTGGGCCTGCGGCTGGCGATACAAAGTAATAACACAAACAAGCGCTACGTGGAAAGCATATTTTTCTATGCTCTGCCTCATTAAGGGCTGGTTCTTTTATTGCTTTTTACTGATCGAAAGTACTGACAGTATAAAAACATTTTTATTAATTTACTTATGATTACAATTGATCGACAGAATAGCAAGACCGAACGAGGGTCTTATAGCAAAATAGTTTCATTGGTTCGTATCGTGTATTGGTACCAATCATTTCATGAATCGAACGATCGTAGCGTCTGGCGAAAAGCAGGACGTGAGCACGTTCGCCCATAAAGTTCCTCTCAAACGAAGGTGAATTCTGAAAGCATTTTTCGAAACGGGAACTAGTCCGCCAGTTACGAACATCCTTGCCTTTCCCGGAGTGCTCATGGTAGAAATTGCAGAATACGATGAAATACGACTGTGTGGACGCAAAAGTAGCCCTCTTCGCGTTCCTTTTCCCCTTTTTATGGTCCCGGACATGTTGCACATGCACTCGCTGGCAGCTTCAGAAGGAAAATACTTCCAGCACGAGCCGTATTAAGACCATTGAACCGCAGGTACCTTGCGGGGCAAGATTCTGATTTTGAGTAAATAACAATAATGGTTGGCCAAAAGCAGACAGCTTTTGCATTCCCGCTTCAGTCTAAAGGACCAACGAGACCGTCCTAAACGCTGCTTCGTTAGCTTATTCATACGCGAACATTGTCGTAAAATTGACGATCCGTGGCTGCTAACTTTACGCGACCGTGAACCCGATTACTTCTCCGTGGTCGCCCTTTATTACTCACCTTCAAGTCGTTGGCGCGCTCCCGTTGGGCTTTAAATAGAGATCCTCCCGGAGTCCCTGTCTTCATGCCTGATGGGCCAGCTTCAGGAACAACTTGCCCAGCGTCCGCACGGTGTCCGACTCCTCGAAGCCGCTGCACTGCCGGCCGCCACCGCCACCGACACAGACACACGCACCGAAACACTTGATCCAGGTCCTTATGCTGGTTCGCCAGCGCGACGACGACGACGTCGGTGCGGCGGCAGGCTGGTCCGTGGTCGGGCTTTGCTTCGCTTCCACCTCGACGCGGGCCCGACGTTCGGCCGCCTTGCGGCGGTGGTTCCGCAGGTGAGCCACCAAACGGTGCGAAAAGATTTGGCACACATTCCGACACCCGTCGGAGGCAAACAGCAGAAAGATAAACATGGCGCCCCCGACGACGATGACGCCTGACGATGGACACTATCTCGCCACCTCAGGGCGCGTACTACGCAAACACACTAAAACCGACCCGGGCCCGGCTGGGCGCTGGCTGATAATTTGACACTCGTTTCCCCGTCGGCCGCCCTTCGGCCCAAGGCTTTAAACCTGACTCCGGCGTGCCGTGCGTGGCACTTCGCGCGAAGGAGCAAATTGACACGCAGATAATTGGCGCCACTGTCAGTTCCTGTCTCTGTTGGTGCGGGGCGGGTCTGCTGGCGAAGATGGAGTTCTTCACATCTTTTTACTTAGCCCGGCCACCCCACGCACACACTCACACTGGTTAGGATCGCCGCAAACGGCCGGTGAGGGACCACGAAGGATGGCTGATGGCGGTGGCGGCGTACTTAAAGGCATCGCTTCGCCTCCCCGCCGTGTGTGCCCGGTGGCCGGTCTGGTTGCTGGGCGTTAAAGGTGCCCTTCACGCGCACACAAACTCTCTCCGTTCCGTTCCGGGCTATAATTCGAACTCAACTGGCGACGCTCACGTCACGAGGCGACGGACACGGTGGTCCTGCGACATCCTCGCGTAGATTGAGTGCCACCAAGTTGCGCAACAGCCACTCGCGTGCCCGAGCTACTCACGGGTGAACCGGCAAAGGACGAACGCCAAAGGATGTCCGCTCTCTCTCTCTCTGTGGCTTGATTCCCTTCCTTCGCCTGGTGGTTTGCGCATCAATTTGTAAGACTTCCGAAGGCGCTCATAAATATCAACCTTTGCACACCTTTTCAACCCACACCTGCTGGTGGCAGGGTTGGCAGTGTTCCCGGTAAGCCTACCCCACCGGTAGCCGGAACTTCCGGGAAATTCTTTCCTTCCCCCCGCGGCAACGACCGCGTGGCATTCGCCGGGTGCTGGTGATGGTGGTGGTGGTGGAATGTGGTAAGCATTCTCGTCGGCGCTTTTGCCGACTCATGCTATTTGTTTGTATCTGCCAGCGCTGCGTATCGGCACCGGTGTCGGCCGGCCCCTCCCCGCCGAAATCCGGCCCATTAAGGATTACTTGCCCTGATTGGAAACGGCACGCTCCGTGTGGCGCGCAATAACAGTTTTATACTTTCCAATCGCTCCTCGTACAAGATTGCGGTGATTAGCAGGTGCTCAGGCGTGTCTTTCAGGCCCCGTTCAGGAAGTTCCCGATTTTTGGCCGGGGTTTGGCCGAAACAGCAAACATCGCAAAACTATACCGAAGTCGGCGTTACTCGGCGATGCAGAACCTAACGAGACGTGCCGTAGCGACGTAACGTCGTACCGAAAAAAAGACTAATACCCTAAGCCACCGAACGGACGGAGCGGTGCTTTTTGGGCAGAGCCTTACGCTCGATACTCCGATTGTAATCCTTACCGGCTTGAACATGGCGATTGAAATTAAAGATAAACAACAGGAAGAATGTGTTCACCTTCCGGCTCCGAATTTGGCCACCGGCACCTCCGTAGGTCGTAGGTGCTCGAGGCTTATGAAAACAATCTCATATCACCTGTCCGAACTTTGGGGGCTTGCATTACCGAAAGTGGATACCGGTGATAGGGACACAAAGCAATTTACGAGAGCGAGAGAGCGAGAGACACGTTCCATCCGGAGCGCTGCCAGCCCGAGGGTGGATAGGCTGCTCGTTAGGAAGCTGTCGTCAACTACTTTCAGCTACTACGCGCCTGCAAAAGCCAGTCCCCGGCCACATGGGGCCGTTATTACCTTCAAGACATCGTTAAGTGATTACGACCTACGGCCCGGGGCCCTCGGGCAGCTTATCCTCCTCTTCGGTTCGGGCAACGTATGTAAAAAGCCAAGTGGAAATCAAGTAAGGTGTACTTAATTTAGTTTTGTCCCTCTTCTTCTGCTTCTAGCTCTGCTCTGCCGTGGCTCCGTTCAGTGCGAGGCTTGGGGCTCCAATTTGCACGTTCGAGCAGTCCCTCGAAGGCACGGCTCTTGATCTCTGCTGCCGGTGCTTCGGTGCTTGCTGCGAAACGATGGGCACATTTTTCCCATTAAGTCGTTCATTTGAGTTCTCTTCATTCGACTCCGGCACTCGAAGCACGGGGGGGCCGTTGAGAGGCACGGGCACTTCCGGCGAGCCCGAGCCCGAGTTCGGCTTAGTCCTGGGCACCTGCCTGGCCCGGCCCGGCGGCGAATGGGTTGTCACGAAATCCTCTTAACCATTATGGCTCATTCGGGCCGCACTTCGTTCGTTCCCGGCTGTCACGCCACGGGGCAACGGATTTGATTTTCGAACAGCAACTGGTAAGCGGAAGGCAGTTCCCGTGTGTGTGGCAGTAGTTTGAATTGAAAGAGGTAATGGTGGGTTGATTTTATCTCCTAGGCCCGGCGCACACAGACCGAAGATAATGGTTCGAGTTCTACCGGCATTCAATCGATCATCCGAGAGTGCCGTCTCCGAAGTCAATCTCTTGAATCGTGGAAGTTGTGTCATAAATTGAACCGAACATCAAAAGATCAATAACGAAACAAAACTCTTCTCGTTTATGGCCACACCGAAGCACCGAAAGGGCGCTGCGCTGCCGAGTAACATGACCGTAGTCCTCGTTACCGGGGCGTAATTAGCGTAAAAGCAGCTCGTTACCTTAACATTGTAGGCTGTAATAAAATAGCCACCGGCCAAGACCGAGGCCACTCGCTGCCTCGCTGATGGCCGCTGTCGTGTTTTATGACCCTATCAGGTTTCTTTCTCTGATCGTGAAGGTTGTTCTTTTTCTACGAATCGAGGAATGGCTTTTTCGGAATGACTACACGAAACATTACACGAAAGCACCATTAGGAAGCGAACACATTTCTTGGCCCAGCCCAGCCAGATGGTAGGGCACAGTTCCAGCAGGGTTTATGCAAACAGCAGCCCCGTTGGTTTAAAATAACTAAAATAAGGTGCAAAGTTTCTCAACTACCCTGCAAGACAACTTGCAGTTTCTTTTCGAGTCGCTTATTGCCTAATTGCTTCTCACATTACCCTCAAGTGTCCTTGGCTTTCGTCCGAAACGAATGCTGTCGGTGATACTGTTCCTCGCTGTGCCGTCGTTCAGAGCTTTGGTGCTAAAAACCTCATTATTTCACGATTCATAAATTTCTCCCCCGGGGCCAGGGCCAGGGCCACTGTAGTGAATGGGTTGATGGCGTATTTACGTTAAAGGGCATCAGGAGTCTTTTGCCATTTCAGACTGAACTAATGTGACGGTAAGCTTCTATTTTTCTCTATCATCCTGGGGCAGCGAAGCGCAAGCGTTAATGTGTCTGGAGGTGTTTGCCAGATACATCTTCGCTTTACGACAGGAGTTGGAAAGACCTTCGACTTGTTGTGTAAGGTGTCGTCTGAGGTGAACCATTTAAAATCCTTTTTGCACATATTCTACAATCAGATGCGGATTTCTTTCCATCTAACTACTAACAACCTATCGACCTGTGTGTCCGTAGCGAATCGGAAGGAATTTTGTCACGCCACCGGACATTTCGGCTATTCCGTCGAAAGCAACCCACGAAGACACCGTCTTCCGGTCACGTTCCGATCACAGCGGAACATTAGTTAGCTCACGAGCTCGGGTGGGGCTATTTTCTGGCGGGATTCCTGGCACATTCGAAAGCAGAAACGTTCAAACGACGGCTTGAGGACGCATCGATTTACTTTGTCATTCCGCCCGGAATTGCGCCCGGCATTGAAAAGCGTGTAGTCTGGCAAGTAACGCCCGTGCGCTCGTTCGGTCCCATTGATCATTCTCATCGGTAGTCGGTCCATCGTCGCCACCAGCCGTCCACTGCGCAGTAAATGAGGAACACGTCCAACCATGCGGGGTGGCCATGGATGGACAACAGCGTCATGGCATTCGCAATGGTCATCCCATCTGCCCGGACGCCCGGACCATGTTCTTCCGGCACTGGCCTGGAGGGCAATTAAACTGAACGATTTATTACATTCCCCGTAATGTATTTTTCCCTGTCAGCCCGTACGGAACACGAAGCTCGGCGACGGAACCGTCCGACAGGCTATGGAAGTGATCATGCAAAGACGGACATTCCTTCAGCACGACGGATGGACGGACGGACGAAGAAGTCATCAATTTCTCAATATTAAATCGAGCCGTTGAAATATGGTCTCGGCCTACGGTACGGTACGGAGGGCATGGAAAAATAGGCTGCATAATTGTATCACCGCTTCCATCGGCCACTCTGGAGCTGAATTACTGCTAACTTATCGAATGAGACGACAGGCCATCTCCGGGGGGGGCAATAAACGATATAAATTCCCGGGAAAACTTTGCGAAAAGTTTCGACTTGCGGCCATTTTTCGGCGTCGCGAAACTATCATAACGCCACCTTCCGCCCGGATCCGCCGTCTTGTGGCCGATTAATGGGCGTGACTGAACTTTCGGTCCGTCTTCCGCCAGGGAAGGCCTCCGCCGCGTTCCGGCTGGTGGAAATGAAAATTGACACAAGTTCATTGGCGCCACTGTTTGCCAAACGTCGAGCCGTGTCGCCGAATCAACATGGCAACGGATTCACGGATTTCGAGGCGCAACTTTCGGGCTTCCACCACCACTCGGTGTCACACTCAATTTAACAAATGTGTCAAGCCGGAGCGCCATTGTGTTTGAGGAGAGTGATTAATTTACGCGCCTGTGGCCCGACAACAATCTGATTACATTAAATTTGACACCCCTTTATGACGCGCGCGTCCCTGCGTCACGTCACGGCTTTACAAAGCTTACTTCTGACCACAAATATGTTCCGAAGCGACCCGGCATTGCGGAGGTCACATTAGTAACCGTACGTGCCATAAGTTGGAAGGATTTAGTCTCCTTCAACCGGAGCGAGGCTGAGTTTTACGACGACGCGACGCGGTTTTACGGCACGTTTATTGTGCGTTAATGACAGGACGAATGTGCGGCGGAACCCAGTGCCGTGCAAATACAGTC